>NW_020837968.1:25838137-26011529 GCF_003676395.1 Aethalodelphis obliquidens
CTTGAGCTGCTGTGAAGTCTATAAAAGGCATGGCTGAGGTTTTTCCTTAACTCGTACACTTATATCTCAGGATTAGGACACTGAAAATCTGCAACTCCTTAAATCAACCCATTATTGAAGTCCAGATTAATGGGGGATTTAAGGATTTATGAGGTCAAAAGCTGTCTGTGGCTTAGTACTGTAATTATTTACATGTCAAGAATTCAGCCATGCCTTTTATAGACTTCACAGCAGCTCAAGCTTTACCATGTAGTTCTTCCTAGTATTGGCCAATTCTACTGTTGAATTTTCACCTGGTGGTGATGCCCCTGGTGACAGGATCATTCTTACTTGCTAATGAATTCCTAAATTTCTGAAATGAGGTTTTTAGGATCACAGAGTTTGTTACTGACTTTTCTCCTGGTAGAGCTGAATAATCAAAGCCACATTCAAACCAGATATGAAGAAAGCTGACTATCTATTCCTATACCTCATTACAAAAATTCACACCTTATATTGGTAGGGCATTCTTGTTGTGTTCTTTCTGAATTTAATCCACTCATTTTAATCTGGTTCTGAAATGGTGCTGCTATCCTTCTAAGGATTGATTCTCATAATCTATCTGTCCTTTCCATCCTTCTCTTTACAGATTAATTCCATAAATATTCATTGAACACATTCTATGGGCCAGACAGTTTTCTAGGTTCTGGGGCTAGTGCAGTCCATTAAAGACACAAAAATCACTTTCTTAATGGAGTTCACATTCTAAAGGCATGAGACAATGAGTAAGAGAAATAAGTAAAATATAGCATTTTAGTTGGTGATGAGTGCCGTAGAAGAAATAAGGGAGAGAGATGGAGTGTTGGTGGGCAAATTGAACATTTAAATCAGGTGGCCAGGGGAAAACCTAGCTGAGAAGCTAACCTTTGAGAACAGATGTAAAGGAAATGAGGTGGCACTATTGGGGGAAGAATGTCCAAACAGGAAGAGCAGCAAGAGGGAAGATCCTAGAAGAGAAAAGATGCCTGGAATGGTCAGGGAAGGATGAGTAGACCGGAGGGGTAGGACCAGTAGGGAGAGGAAAGGAGATAAGGTCAAATATGTGACAGGGATCAGGCCGTGTGGGGCTGTGTGGGCTACCTCAAGGACACTGTGGCTTAGTTACTGCGAGGGAGATGGAAAGACCCTGGAGTTTTGAGGAAAGGAATGACATGATCTGATTTACACATAAGCAGATTTACTCTGGCTGTTGTGTAATAGGCTGAAAGGGATACAGTTGGAAGCAGGGAGACCAGTTAGGAGGTTGTTGCAATAATCCATGCAGGAGGTAAAGGTGCTTTGGATCATAGTGGTGGCTGTGGAGGTGGTGAGAAGGAGAAGGATTCTGGCTATATTTGTAAGGTAGATCTAAGAGAGTTTGTTGATAGATGGGCATGTGAAGGAAAGCAACAAGTCAAGGATGACTCAGAGTGTTTTGGCCCAAGCAACTGGAGGTGTGTAGTTGCTATTAAGAGAGATGGGGGGGGGGGCTTCCCTGGTGGCGCAGTGGTTGAGAGTCTGCCTGTCGATGCAGGGGACACGGGTTCGTGCCCCAGTCCGGGAAGATCCCACATGCCGCGGAGTGGCTGGGCCCGTGAGCCATGGCCGCTGGGCCTGCGCATCTGGAGCCCGTGCTCCGCAACGGGAGAGGCCACAACAGTGAGAGGCCCGCGTACCGCAGAAAAAAAAAAAGAGAGAGATGGGGAAGACTGGAGGAGCGCAGATTTGGTAGAAGATGGGAAGTTTGACAGAAGGCCTCCTCGTTCCTCCCTTTCTCAAGACCCATGGCTATTCTCAGGCCTTCCTCAGTCCTGACACATACACACTCACTCATTCCCCACTGAAGGTGGTTGACAGGTTCCTGGGAGCTAGAGTCTCATTTAGTGCTGAACAATGGGGCTGAGGGAGGGGAGAGGATATGTGTAGAGACAGAGTTGCCTTTTTAACATCTGAATTTTGGATGGAGTCCTGGAGGGCCAGGGACTTGAAGAAAAATACAAATTATGCTAGAATTCATGTTTCATTTTAAAGTAACATAATCTCACAAGGAGTGAAATAAAGAACTTTGGTTGTAGCTGTTCTGATACGCTGGTATGTATTTTCCTCTTTCATGTCAGAGTTGAGACCTCAAGCTAGAAGCCATTCCTCTGGGATTCACATTTTTTAATTCCCTCACGCCATCCTTCACCTCCTGGGCCCCTCCTGCCTGTTTTAGGTCTTGCTCCCAGCCTGTTGGGTAGGGTCCATATTTGCTTCTTCACAGCTGAATTTGTTGAATGAATGGCGTTCAGCTCTATGGTGTGACTTGTGCCTTGAAAAGCTCTTTGGTTATAACAGATCATCCTATTATTTGTAATTGATTTTCCTTTACATAAATGTTTCACATTGAGATTGGGCTTCATTGGGAAGGGGTTCATTGAGATATGGGTACATAAGCTATTTGAATGATAGCAAAGAAATAATGTGCTACAAAATTTTAAAGCTGAAGATGGAATAAATCTTTGAGATTCAGAATTCTCAGAGGTATTAGCATGTCAGTTTTTTGGTAAACTCTATTTTATCTGGTAGTGTTTACAGTTTATACTATAAGGCCAATTGTGTTATTACTTTGAAAGACGCTCACCTAAAAAGTGTTGATTTAAGGAAAACTTAAGTAATAGTACAAGAGGGTCATAGTTATAGCAAAAATTGTGAAGGTTGGGATGCAAATATAAGCTTGGGAAACACAGGTCTAATCTAAACAACCAGTTGATACTTGGAAGTATTCTTCCGTAGCTCTGCTCAGTGGTCATTCAGCCTATCACTGTGTATGTTGAAGACTGGAGATTTTGCATGCTATAAGGTCATATTCAGACAGTTGGGATTTATGGGAGTTCTCCACTGCATTAATGGTACTTTTCTTCTGAATCTGTCTAATAATTGTAAGAAATTTAGTACATGGATCTTCAACTCTCAGTTACCCTGGGCTGCTTCTCAAGCATGTTTTGTTTGTTATTTTAGTACTATTATTAACAATAATTAGATAGGTAACGTAGATTCAAACAATTTTAAATATTATCTACCTTGGCTCATAGAAATGAACAAAAGAAGAATCAATTTATGTGAAAAAGAGAATAGACTGAACAGCTGATTCTTGTCCTTTTCCCAGGCTGGCCCTTGGGGGCAAGGAGAGACATAAGCAAGACTCAGCTTTTGGTTTGCTTTTACAGGGATGTATTAGGTGTAAAAAATTTCCTCTTTAATATTAAGGAAAAGTGTCAGTTTGATTAAGGAACTGCTAAAACTGTGTCTTAAGAAACAACTAATTAAAATAAAGCCAATTTGAATTGATAAATATATATATTTTTTAGTCCACAAAGCTAGGAGTTAATTTGTCTCTCCTGACTGCTACCAAACTGCATGGCAGATTTTATCATTACAGTTATTATAGAAAATATTCTAAGTCAGGCAGTGTTCACAGACACCTGCAACCAGGCTAAGTCCCATGCAACAGTGTCTGAAAGAACAACTTCATTTCTATGCATTTCAAAAGCTGGCATGTAGTTAGTGATGGGCAGAGTTAAAAAACAACAGTTATTCTGTTGGTTGCTGTGGTGATGGCCTCAAGCTGGTAGCACTTCAGAGATGAATGTCTCCAGCTCATTTGCATGAGGCAGAAATGACGTGATGCTTAGGATATGGCACTCCAGGTGTGTTTTTAACATGACAGTTACTGCGGAGAAATGTCTATTCTGAGACAAGTTGCCTTTATTTTTAATTTTTCACTTGAAAACATTTTTATGTCACTTGACCCCCTAATCACCATTTCCAGCAGCCATTTCTCAGAGTTCAGTCTGATGGAACTTTGTACAGCGCTTACCATTTAGGGTGACTCAGCATTCTCAGCTCCTTTCCCATGGTACTGAAATAAGGGATCACCTTTCTGTTTGTTTTTCCTGGCTCAGTCAGTGCCTCCTTCTCCTCTTAGTTTCCGAAGTGTGATCCTCCAACGTTGTTGCCTATCTCCTCTGTCTGACTCTTTATGTGTCCCTTCGCCCTTCTCCTCTCTCTCCTTCTGCTCTTCATCTCCCTGTCTCCTCCTCTATTATCCGACCACCTCTCATGTCTATACAGATGATTCCTGAACCCTCATTACCAGCCCAGGATTCTCTCTCCAGTTGCAAATTCACATTTCTAACTCCCAGTTAGAATCTTCTCAAGATACTCTGTGGACACTTTAAACTCAACTTGTTCAGAATAAACTCATACTCCTACCTCAATTTTTGTGAATAATATGGATCTCTAACTAACCACCCAGAATTGAGTCTTTGAGGCTATCTTCAATCCTCTCCTCTCCCAGGCCATTTGTATCCAAGCATTGGTTGAGTAGTTTTATAACCCGACACTTGGATCTACCTCATCCTCACCTTTGTCACTGAGGCCACAGCTGTCACTGCCTGACACTTGGACTCCTAGCATAGTCTTTCACCTCTGATTGATTCAGGATGCTACTTGCTGGAGTTCCACAAACACAGCTCCAACTTAGCCTTTCCTGATATTCAAAATATGCCCTGTGGACAGAAGAAAATCTCTATTCATAAGTGTGGTCGTCTGACCCTATTCCCTGTTTTCTGCCTCAACACGGCTGTTTGCACCCACACACCACTGCTCTGGCTGCGTAGGAAATGGGTTATGTTTTCTTACTGACTTGTCCTTGCTGACATTTCCCCTTTGCTTTGAAGACTCTTTCCCTCAACCTTTGTTACCTTTACATTTGTAAATGTAACTATTTTTCTTATATAACAAATTTTAAATCATGAAAGTAACCTCACAGAAATTTTGGAAGACAGTAGGAAAATATTAGAAAGGAATTAAAATTCTTGCATAGTCACATCACTCAGATGTAAGAACTATTATATTATTTAACTTTATTTTCATTGATATACATTTACCACACATTTAGTTTAGGGATATTGATAAACACTGTATGTACAGGTTTTACATCAGCTCTTTTTACTTCGAATTACATTGTAAGCATTTTCTGGTGCATTAAATGTTATTTGAGAACGTGTAATGTCTGCAAAATATTTTATCATATGGATGTACTGTAACTTATTCAAAATCTACTGGTTTGTGTAGTAAATAATTTTAAAGAGGCATAGTTTTCTGTTGAATTTTTAAGATGATTATCCCTATACTGTTTCTTTAGGACACATGGTTTATTTCCTTCTGCCCTCCCTTTCTTCTCTCTGTTGCCCTTTATTTTCCCTGGGGTGAGGAGTGTTCAGGGTAGATTAAGCATTTGGCTGTAAGCAGGGGCAATGGCTTGTACATAATCCACCCACTCTTGGCTTGATTGCTGATAGCATCTTCTCAGACCCATAACCTGGACTGGTTGTGCTATGAGGAGTTTCTAAGTCCTGTACTGTTCCGTTAGATTAATGGGATCCTCTTCTATCCTCACTATTTGTCTCTCTGATGGACTAATAAATGGACAAAGTACATGAAAATCCACAGCCCTGTTGTCCCTTTGCTACTAGGGCTCTTCAAACTTCACTATACAAGTAGCATTTTACCAGGATGGTGAAGTGGCACTTCACCATCCTGTAGCATTTTACTTTTTGGGGTCATACCCGTTTCCAGGGAGTGCTTTATTTCTTTCTTTTTTTTTTTTCTTTTCTTTTTTGCTGTACCCGGGCCTCTCACTGTTGTGGCCTCTCCCGTTGTGGAGCACAGGCTCCGGACGCGCAGGCTCAGTGGTCATGACTCATGGGCCCAGCCACTCCGCGGCATGTGGGATCTTCCCAGACCAGGGCATGAACCCATGTCCCCTGCATCGGCAGGCGGAATCTCAACCACTGCGCCACCAGGGAAGCCCTATTTCTTAAATGATCCCTTTTACACCCTCTCTTCTTGTTTTAAGGAATTGGTTTGTATAGAAAGCTGTGGAAAAAATAGTATGGATTAAAGTAGAGGCCAAGACATAATTTCTCTCACTGATTGCACTGTAGAAGGAGTGCTCCTTGTGCTTTGGTTGGGACACTGAGTATTCTCTGGGCTGGAATTAGAAGAATAAGGAATGTCTGATCTCCCCTTAGGCTGGTAGCACTGTCCCATTTTAGGTGGTAAACCATGTTCTGGCTAGTAGCAATCCTCAGGTCAGCTCTACAAGTTAGTGACCAGTGGAAATTCCTCAGGGTTCTTTATCAGACAACCATCTGCTTAAGCTTCTTCTTCTGTGTTAACGTTATTTCAGTTGCTAGATTTACGAACTATAAGACACACATCAAAAGCACCCACAATTCTACGAGGCCCATCTAAAATGGCCTTTACATGAACTGATCCTGATGTCCAGGGGACCTTGGCTCACTGTCTTCCTCCCTTGTGTTCTCATAATACTTGGATTATTCTGCTCTCAAAGTGTATATCTCATTTGGCATAATCTGTGTACATTTAATCCCCTTTACCAGTCTAAATTCGTTAAGGACAGAGAGGCGCTTTATTTTACCTTGCCATGTTCTCAATAGAAATCTGGGAAGGAGGTGGGGTGAGTGGAAACCAAACATGAGTGCTTGTGGCTCACTAAGTCAGGCGCATGATACTTCACCTGTGCCATTTTATACTTCCATTATATACTGATTAATTGCACGCATACATGCAGATATCCTTTAAGTGCCAATGTCACATTAGAAAGTAGTGTTCACATATACATGTGTTTGTAAGTAAGTTTATAATCCATCTAGTCAACCCATGAAATGTCTACACTCATTCTCCATTGACAGTTGAGAAAACCGAGCTTTGGAGAATTTATATAATTTATCCAGACTCACACAACTATAAAGTGACAAAACTGGTATCCAAATCCAGATCAAATCAATTGTAAAGCCTCTTTGTCACCCTTCCACACCCCCTACTTTTTATAAACGTATGCTGAGGTGTTTAGTTAATGTGCAATTGAGTACAGAGTTCATTCTGTTTTTTTTTTTTTTTTTTTTTTTTTTTTTTTTTTCGGTACGCGGGCCTCTCACTGTTGTGGCCTCTCCCGTTGCAGAGCACAGGCTCCGGACGCGCAGGCTCAGCGGCCATGGCTCACGGGCCCAGCCGCTCCGCGGCATGTGGGATCTTCCCAAACCGGCGCACGAACCTGTGTCCCCTGCCTCGGCAGGCGGACTCTCAACCACTGCGCCACCAGGGAAGCCCCATTCTGTTTTTTTTTTTAATCAATCAATCAACCTAACTTGAAATGAGAATAGACCAAAATTTCCTTTCTACTTTGCATAAATAAAAAAATGAAACAAAGGGTTTTTATTTTGCACCCTGAGATAGCAGATGATTAGAGAGATATTTGGATATTTGGAGTTCACGTAACCATGCTAATTTTCTAAGTCAGTGCTACCTTTTAGTAAGCTTTTGTTAGAGAAGTTATTCATGTATCTTAAAATTTTAATCTGTTGGCTAGTGGATTGTGTCTGAGGGAAATTTGCACACGTTCTTTGGAATGCCACTTTATTTTCAAATCATGTAAATCGCACATTTGGCATCAGCTAGTGCTATTTTCCTTTTGATCATCTTGCCTGTAGCAGCTCTGGGTGAGACATTATTACATATGCACTCCCTAAAATACATACTTCTCATTTACAAACACTTGTACATGTGAACCCTACTTTCTGCTGTGGCATTTGATTTTAAAGGGAGATTTTCACATGTGTATGCAACTAACTAGAACATAAAAACACTGAGATGGAAAATACAGGGCTGTTTTAACTTTTGCATATATTCTAATGATATCTCCCTTGGTGAGATAAGAAATTTCTCCACAGAGGATTCCTGCTGAGCTTGAATAAGTGATAGCACCACCTACTTTCAATGTGAGTGCACTGGGCAGAGCCGTGGAGAGCGCCCCTGTGCTCTACCTTGCCTCCATTGCTCCTCTTCTCACTTCAGTAGCAGCAGGCACAGTCATGACCCAACTCCGTCCTCCTCCCGACACCATTCCCCGTCTACCCCCAGGCAGATTGTTTGAGAGTCTGTTTGATCTCTGATGCACCTGAGACAGTGAGGTGTGATGAAAGCTTCCTTAATTTAGAATAAGTGCTCAGGAACCCAGGTGCTTTTTAAATATGCTTTGTGGTTACTCCATAAATATTTGTTCAGTCAATGAATGAGATAAGTGCACCTTTTACTAGGCACTTAACAACTACTGTGTCGTGGAATCTGGAACTATAAAATTGAATGAGAAAAACTGAATGAGTTGTTGCATAGAATCTAATTGTTGAGGAGGGTTACTAGATGTTACTATGCAACATGGTGAGTATTATGATAGAAGCCTGGAAAGGCTATTAGGGGAATATAGAGGACAAATAAATCAAGCTTGTAAATCAGGGAGTGTTTCCTGACAACTAGACAATGGGACTAAATTTTGAAGTATGAGTGGACATTTACTAGATGAAGAAGGTCCACAGGGCAGAAAGAGGAAAAAATTTATGCAAAGAATACTGCAGAGTTAAGGAAAGGATGATGTATTTAGGGACCTGCAATTAGTTTGAATTGACTGGAGAAGGAGACTTAGATGCTGAGGCTGACAGAGGGGCAGGAGCTAGACCATGAAGGGCTTATGTGCTTAGTATCTCATGGAAAGTTTGACTTGCATTGTCTTGGATATGGGGCTGCTCTGAGACCAGCACCCCTTACTGAGGGAAGAATTGGTGTCATTACTTGCCTTGCATATTAAGCCTTATACAACAAAAACAACAACAAAGAATGGTCTGGGCATTTGCAGAAGTTGAGTGGATTTATACAGTTACTAAAGCAGGCAGGTTGCTTTGGTTTTGGCTGGCGTCTAATATCAGAACAGTGCAGTCACTGGAAGGCATCCTTGTGGTAGTGGTAATTGTGCTCCAGAAAGGCGTATTTCCTGCTGAGTAGCTAGAGGTTAGGATGGAGAGGCTACAGGGGCCAGAACCACCAATCAGACATGGAACCTGAGTTCCAGAGGTTGGGGAGGAATCCTATCCTGCAGGTCCTCAATTTCTTGAGAGAGGCTTTGGGCAGGGTGCCATGAAGAGAATTTTCAGGACTTTCCAAAAATGGATTTATTCCTTTACAGGATATTGTAATTGTCAGGAGCCCTCAGTTTGAAAATGGAAGTAGGCCTTTTTACTTATCTTACTCCTCTTGATGGCAGATAACCTTGATGTCTGCAGCAATGCAGTTTCCCATCTGAGGAGTCTACAGATCAGAGAGAAGTTTCCCTTCCTTTACATCACTGCCCCACAGGCACTTCAGCACATTCATAACAGATTCAAATGGAGTTGGAAGGAGGATCCACTGTACACTTCGTAAGGCTTCCTGAAAAGCCTTCTCAGAGGACAAGTAACTGGCATGCTGGTCTCCTCACCTGCTCAGAGATGAAGCCTGAACTAGATACATGAATGAGAACAGGAGCTTTGGAGCAGAACAAACCTGGACTCAAATCCTGAATCTTCTCATCTCTAGCCATGTGATCTCAAGCATGTTGCTTTACCTCTCTTAGCCCAGTTTTCACATGTGTGAAAACTTCACGGGTAATAAAATATCAGGTGCTTGGTCACATAAATTGTATGATCTGTTGATGTTCATTTTTTCTCGTTGCCAAAACTTCACAGTTTCTGTGCTGTGGAAATTTTCATTATTTCTCATAAGTTTCTACATCAAGTAAAATGTTAATTGATCTGCAACGAGGTGCCCCTAGTTTTCTAGAAGAGTTCGACTTTCAAATGACTTGTCCTATGTCATGTATCTTGATTTTTTTTTCAATCAGAAAATCTGGCCACCACAGATGTCCAAGCCTGACTGTTACTTCCTTTAGAACAGGGCAGAAACCTGATTTCTGGCAATGTATGCGATGTTTATATGGGAGAAGTTCATCTGTCATATGTATAGTAGATGTTTATAGGTATCTATAGAAATGAGGAGAACCAGAAGAATCTTCCTTTGCCTAAGATCATTATATGATGCAGAACACTTCTGTATTACAGAAAAATAGAATCGGAGAAACTAGAGCCAGCGACTTACAGGTCATACACTGTACTAGTGACCTCATTGCCATGTATCCTTTGTGCCCAGAGAGAAAGGGTTCTGTCTTCACTGTAATCTTTATGTTAATGGGCGGAAACCACTCCTTTTGTGATAAGTCCCTGGACACATCATGACTTCTCTTAGCATTGATCAGAATAATTTTGTTTAGAATAATTTAGTGATGTCAACCGTGTGTGTCACCGTCCAGTGGCTTTAAAAAAATACTGTAGTCAGATGTATTTTGAGCTTTAAGGTCAGGTTATTTTATCATGACATACAGGGATCTATATTTTGAAGGCTCTCCAATGGTTGGAGTCTTTGCAGGAATTAAGCACTGAAATCTAGATGCCATTTGTCAATTGTGGTGGGTGGTGTATAGGTTACCAAACAGAAGAAGAGGGCTTCAAGTGGCATGTTTATGGGACTGTGAAGTCACTTTAATGATATTACTCTTTCTTGAACAATGTGGCATAACTAGAGACTTCTGGAAGATAGCAATAGTCAGGCTGGTAGCAGCAAGCCGCAGGGGGCTGGCTTTTATTCAGGAAGCTGAAAAGACCTGATAGAAGGATCTCTGTTTGGACTAGATGGAGAGAAGGAGAAGAAACTCAGAGGTTGAATCAGACTGATTCCTGGTGAGGCAGGTTTGATATACTCTCTATTCGATTGAACCAGCAGATAGTCTGTATATTCAGACTTGCTAATAGGATAATACCATCGTCTCTTCATCCCCCCTTTTAAAATTACAGTGGGAATTCTTCCTGATGGTGTTTCGGAATTAGGTTTGGATGGAAGGAAAGGAAGCATCATATATAAAATAATAGGAAACAATTTCATTCTCCTGTATTAGAGCTGATGAAGGGAGTCAGTGTAAAACAAACTGGACTGAATGGAGACTCTGTATTCTGATCTTAGTTTTACCACTAAGAAGTAGCATAACATTGTCCAAGTCACTTCATTGCCTTATCACCTATGCAAAGATCCCTAAGGCTCTTTCTGTCTCAGCACTGCCATGACCTTAGGTATGGGAGAAGGTAATAGAATTGTTGAGGTTTTCTGGAATGGAATGGGTGTGACTGGAGATGAAGGTAGAGAGAATGGAAGTGACCTCAAAAAGGGACTTGGAAAGAATGATTTCCTTGAAGATAATGCAATAAAAAGTTGGTAGAAAACAAAAAGTTTTGAATTCAAAAGGATATGATCAATAAACAAAAGGATTATGATTACATTTACAATTATCATTTTCAGGTTATTATTAACTCTTATGATAGAGTTTCAAAAATAAGGAATATGATTGATAATCTTTATTCTAAGAGACTTGAACCTTTTAGATTTGGTGTATGTTTGTGGGTGAGGGCTGGGGAAAGGTTGGGGCTGTAACCTTGAGGACCACATTCCACAGAGGGCACTCCTAGCTACTGTGAAATAGTCAGGAGTCCAGCCCGGCAGGAAGAGGTCAATCAAGACCAATAAGGAGCTTCCTTATTGGTAAGAAAATTTATTACCTGAGAGGAGTTTTAGTACACTGTTTGAAAGCACTGACTCTGGAGACACACTTCTTGGGTGTGAAACCTGGCTCTGCCACTTTTAGCTGTGTGACCTTAGACAGGCTACTTAATATCTTTTTGAATCAGTTTCTTTGTGTGTAAAATGGAGATGATAATAACTTTACTTTAGAGGATATTATGAAGATTAGATGTAAAATACCTAGGACAGACTTCTGTCTCCAAGAAGGTGAAGTAGACATACCTTTCCCTACTAGATCCTCTAAGTACAATGAAAAGTCCTGGACACTATATACAAACAAATGTAAGAAGACTATGAAAGGAGGAGATAAGAAGTTAGACTAGCTAGGGACTTTGGAACATGAGGAATGATACCGCTAATGAGTTCTCTGGGTAATCTTTTTGCTTCATATCCCAGACTTGGAGTAGAAGAAGGCAGCAACCCAGAAATTCCAATGGGCACAGACGAGAAAAAAACGCCACAAAAACCTGATCTCTCTAGTTGAGGGACCAGGAAAAGGGCAACTCAGAAAGACAGATACTTTTAGGTAATAACAGCTCCACTCTAGCCAAACACCACAGAAAAAACTGTGGCCCCACCACCACCCATACCAGCAAAGACTTGGTGGGGAGACTAGACATTTTCTCTCACAAAGCTGTAATGAGGTACCCAACACCTTCATCACGGTGGTGCCAGAGAAGATCAAGTAGGGGTTGGGACTTTCATTCCTTGTTGTTAGTATCAAGACTGTCTCCCCCATCCCACACCATGGTCAGTGGAAACAATATGGGTAGCCTGGACAGTAACGAGGTAAACCCTCTCTTTTCCTCTGAGGTGGTGTCAGAGGAGGCTTAATGGAGAGTCAGGACTTTCACCATTACCCAGGGGTAATGAGAATATCCTCATTGTGGTGTCAGAGCTAGAAATACCACCCATGACAAAGAGTGACAGGGAGCGCCCTCCACTCCCAGGTGTCAGTGGAAGCCAAGTGACAAAACTGAACTTCATCTGGCAATAATGAGGTAGCACCCTCCCCAATACCCTGCCAGAGCAGTGTCAGAGAACATAAGATCCAGAGTCTCCTAACATGTGACAAAAATGCTGTGTTTCAGTTGAAAATCACGAACCATACTGAGGACCAGGAAGATCCCAAACTAAACAAAAAGAAAAAAGTCAATAGCTACCATCATCAAGATGACAGAAATGTTAGAATTATCTGACAAAGATTTTAAAGCAGCCATAAGAATGATAAGAATACTTCCGTGAGCAATATGAGCACACTTGAAACAAATGAAAAAATGAAAAGCCTCAGCAGAGAAATCGAAGATATTAAAGAAAAAAACTAACTGGAAAATTTAGAACTGAATAATGTAATAACTAAAATAGAAAGCTCAGTGAATGGGCTCAACAGCAGAATGCAGGTGATAGATGAAAGAGTCAATGAACTGGAAGATAGAACAACAGAAATGACACAATCTGAAAAACAGAAAATAGACTGAAACAGAATGAACAGACTCAGGACCTGTAGAATTATACCAAAAGATTTAATATGTGGGTCATCAAAGTTCTGAAAGGAGAGGAGAACGAGGGTGGGCTGAAAAGGTGATCAAAGAAATACTAGATGAGAACTTCCCAAATTTGGCAAAAGATATACACCTATAGATTCAAGAAACTGTGAATGAATGAACACCCAGAATAAACCCAAAGAAATTCATGCAAGGACACACCATAATTAAACTTCTGCAAATTAAACTAAAATAAAAAAATCTTAAAAGCTGCCAGAAAAAATGTCATTTTAATCTATGGGGCAAAAAAAAATAAAATAAAATTTTCATCAGAAACATTGGAAGCTAGAAGGAAGTGACATATTATTTTTCAAGTGCTGAAAGAAAATAATTTTCAACCCAGAACCCACTATCCAGCAAAAATATCCTTCAGGAATGAAGGGGAAGTCAAGTCATTCTCAGTTGAAGGAAAACAGAATTTATTGCCAGCAGACCTACCCTAAAAGAATGGCTAAAGGAAGATCTCTAAACAGAAAATAAATTATAAAAGAAGGAATCTTAGAACATCAGGAAGGAACAAAGAACATGGTAAGTGAAAGTATGGGTAAATATGTAGTTTTTTCTTCTCCTTTTGAGCTTTCTACATTATGTTTGGCAGTTGAAGGGAAAACTACAACACTGTCTGATGTGACTTTAAATGTATGTGAATGAAGTATTTAAGGCAATTATATTATAAAGAAGAGAGGGTAAAGGTACATAAAGGGAGTTAAGTTTTCTATATATCACTCAATTGGTAAAATAATGACACGCAAGTGTCAACAACCACCCAAGTAGGTTTTGATAAGTTACGTATCTATAATGTAAAACCTTAAAGCAACAAATAAAAAAGTTATACATGGATATTCACTTAAAAAGATACCAAAATGAAATTCTATAAAATGTTCAAATAATCCACAGGAAGGCAGGAAAAAGAAAACATGAAAAACAGAGGGAATAGAAAAAATTACAAAGGCAGACTTAAGACCTAACATATCAATCATTACATTAAAAATAAATGGCATAGTACACCAATAAAATTAGAGAGCTTGGCAGAGTGGATTTAAAAACATGACTGAGCTATATGCTGTCTATAAGGAACTGACTTCAAACATAATAATTAACAGAAAGTGAAAGAAAAATAAATTTATACAAATACTAATTAAAGGAAACAATGAGTGACTATATTAATATCACATAAATTAGGCTTCAAGGTCAAAAAAATTACTAGAAACAAAGAAGGACATTATATAATGCTAAAAATGTCAATCCAGCAAAAAGACATAGAAGTCTGAAATGTGTATACATCAAAAAATAGTTGCAAAATATTTGAAGCACAGCTCATAGAATTGAAAGAAGTAGACAGATCGACAGTTTAGTTGGAGACTTCAGCACTCCTCTCTCAAAAATAGATTAGAACAACTGGCCAGAAAGACAGCAAGGATATAGAAGAACTCAGCAACATCTTCAACCACCAGGATCTAATCAATATTTAAAGAACACTCTAGAAGTAAGATAGATATATATATATATATCCCCCAAATGGTTATGGAACACATGCCAGATAGACCACATCCTGGGACATAAAACTCACCTCAGTAAACTTAAAAGAATCGAACACATAAATAATATGTTCTTTGACCACAGAGGAAACAAATTAGAAATTAATAACAGAAAGGTAACAGGAAAATCTCCAAACGCTTGCCACTAAACAACACATTTCCAAATAAATCGTGAGTCAAAGGGGAAGACAAGCAGGAAATAGTTTAAAAATATTGAACTGAATGAAAATGAAAATAGAATATATCAAAATTTGTGGGGCCTAGTTAAGTAGAACTGAGAAATTTAGAGCATTAAAAACATATATTAGAAAATAAGAAAAGCATCAAATCAATAAGAGGAGCAAAGCAGGAAGAAATAAGGAAGTAATAAAGATAAGAACATATAGAAATGAAATTGAAAATAAAAAAATAGAGAAAGCAATGAAGCAACAGGCTGGTTCTTTGAAAAGATCAAATAAAGTAGCAAACCTCTGGCAAGACCAGCAAACAAAAAAAGAAAGAAGACATATATTACCAATCTCAAGAATGTAGCAGGAGCTATCACTATAGACTGCAGATAATAAGGATAATAAGGAAATACTCTACACACATAAATTCGATAACTTAGATGAAAGGACCACTTTTTCAAAAACACAAATTACTACAGTCTACTCAATATAAACTTGATAATTTGAATAGCCCTATAACTAATGTTTAAAGAGTTGATACCAATTCTACACAATTCCTTCCAGAAAATAGAGTAGGAGACAACACTTCCCCAATCATTTTAGGAGCCTCATATTACCCTTATACCATAACCAAACAAAGACTGTACAAAAAGAGAAAAGCTCACATCAGTATCTCATTAATATAGTGCAAAAATTCTTAACAAAACAATCACAAGTAGAATTCAGTAGGGTAAAAAGAATTATACACTATGCCTACCTGGAGTTGATTTCAGTGATCCAAGACTGATATAGTAGTTGAAAATCAATCATAAATCTCCGTATTAGAAGTCTAAAGAAGAAAATTCTCATGATCGTATCAATCAGTGCAGAAAAACCATTTGACAAAATCCAACAGCCTTTTATGGTAAAAACTCTCGTAAACCTAGGAATAGAAGAGAACTTCTTCAATTTAAGAACATCTACAAAAAACCTACAGCCAGTGTTATTCTTAATGGTGAAAAACTGAGTGCTTTCTCCCTAAAACTGTGAACAATGTGGGGATATTTACCCTCTCCACTCTCATTCAACACAGTGCTTAAAGTTTTAGCCAGTACAGTAACTCATGAAAAGGAAAGGACATTCAGATTAGAAAGGAAGAGGTCTCTCTTTGCAGATGACATGACTGACTATGTAGAAAATTCCAAGGAATCTATGAAAAAACTCCTAGAACTATTGAGTTCAGTAAGATCATAGGATACATATGATACGTAAGATACAATTGGATACATAAGATACAATTGATCTTAAAATCAATTGTATTTCTATATCATAGCAATGAAAATTTTGGCACCAAAATTAAAAATATAATACCATTTACAATTGCTAAAGATAAAATTGAAATATTATGTGTAAACCTTGTGAAACAATACATATGCTGAAAACTGTGCAGTGCTGATCTAATAAATCAAAGATTTAAATAAATGGAGAGACATACCATGTTCATGGATTAGAAAACTCAAAATATTAATAATGTCAATTCTCCCCAAATTGATATATAGGTCTAACATAATACCTATCAAAATTCCAGCAAGATTTTTTTGTAAATATAGGCAAGAATACTCTAAAATTTATAATGAAAAGCAGAAGAACTAGATTAGGTAAAACAAACTCGGAAAAGAAGAATAAAGTTGGAAGAATCAGTCTTTTCAATTTTCAAAACTTATTATATAGCTACAGTAATCAAGACTGTGTGGTATTGGTAAGAGGGACATATACATAGATTAATGGAACAGAATAGAGTAACCAGAAACAGATCCACACAAATATGACCAACTGATTTTTGGCAAAGTTGCACAGTTTGAAGGAGGAAAGGTAGCATTTTCAACAAAAGGTAATGGGATAATTGGACACTCATGGGGAAAAATGAACCTCAACCTCTTATGTTTCACATTTTATACTAAAATTAACTGAAACTAGATTATGGACTTAAATATAAAGTCAAACTGATAAAGCTTTGATGAAAAACATAGGAGAAAACCTTTGAAATGAAGAGTTAGGGAAAGGGTTTGAATATATGATACTAAAAGCATAATCCATAAAAGGAAAAAAATCAATAAAGTGGACATCATCAAAATTAAAAACTTTTGCTCTCTGAAATACCCTGTTAAGAGGATGAAAAGACAAGCTATAGACTGGAAAAGAATATTTGCAAACCATGTATTTGACAAAGGACTAATATTGAGCGTGTATAAAGAGCTCTCATGACCCATCTGTAAAAAACCAAACAATCCAATTAAAAAATGGCAAAAGAAACGAAGAGACATTTCACAAAAGAGGACAGATGACAAATAAGTATGTAAAAATATGTTCAACATCATTACCTATAAGGGAAATAAAATTTAAAACCAACAATAAGAAATAACTACACAGCTATCAGAATGGCTAAAATAAGAAAATAGTGACAACAGCAAAAACTGGGGAAATTCAAAGAAACTGGATCACTCATGCATTGCTGGTGGGAGTGTAAAGTGCAGTAGGCACTCTGGAAAATAATTTGGCAGTTTCTTAAAAAAGTAAACCTGCAACTACTATTCTATTTTCCCAGAGTTTGCAATCCTGGACATTTTTATCCCAGATAATTGAAGATTTATATTCACACAAAAACCTGTATATGAATGATTGCAGCAGTTTTATTGATAGTAGCCCTGACTTCATTTGCTAGGGCTGTCATAACAAAGCACTGAAACTTTGGTGGCTTAAACAACAGATAATTGTTGTCTCACATTTCTGGAGACTAGACATCTGAGATCAAGGTATAGTCAGCATTGGGTCTTTCTAAGGGCTCTGAGGGAGAATCTGTTCTAAGCCTCTCTCCTATATTCTGGTGGTTTTCTGGCAGTCACTGGTGTTCCTTGGTCTGATCTCTGCCTTCACGTTCACACAGAGTTCTCCCTGTGTTTATGCCTGGGTACAAATTTCCTCTTTTAATGCTGACATAAGTCACATGGATTAGGGGGCCCACCCTACTCCAGTATGACATCATCTTATTATTTATCTGCAAGAACCCTGTTTCTAAATAAGATCATATTCTGAGATACTGGGGGTTAGGACCTCAGCATATGAATCAACAAACCCCAAACTGGAAACAACCTAGAAATCTTTCAACAGGTGAATGGGTCAACTGTGACATATACTGTAGAAAACTACCCAGCAATAAAAGAGGGACAAACTATTGATAACGTGCAATAACCTGGATGAATCTCTAGAAAATTATAATGAGTGAAGAAAGCCAATCCCCAAAGTTTACATGTGGTATAATTCCATTTATATAATATTCCTGAAATGACAAAGTATAGAAATAAATAACTGATTAGTGGTTGCCAGGAGTAACGGAGGGGGTGGAGTAGAGGGATGTGGGTGTGGCAGGCAATATGAGAGATTCCTGTGGTAATGGACAGGGTCTGTGTTTTTTACTGATATCAATATCCTGGTTATGATACTGTACTATATTTTTGCAAGATGTTACCATTGGCAGATATTGACTAAAGGTTTCAAGTGGTCTCTCTGTACTATTTCCTGCAACTGCATGTCAATCTGCAGTTATCTCGAAATAAATTTGTAATACCAAAAATAGCTAAGACGTAAGTGTGTGGTACATAGCTAATTGTTCAGTAAATGAGCATTTGACTCAGTAAATGAATAAATTAGCACTAAATGCTGTTATTATCTTTGATAAAAGACCATTTTTTTCATATAACTTCAGCACTGAGTGTGTCTACACATAATACATTTAGCTTTTACCTTCCCTCAAAGAACAAATGTAGAAATAATAAGAAAATCAGTAGGTACCAACACCCATTCTTCACAGTAACTGGACTCTGTCTTTCCTCTTGAGTCCTAAATGGAGCTCTCTTGAGCTTTCTTGGGTACTGGGTACTGAAGGAAGTAACATCTTTGTCCTAATTATCTTCCATGTACTCCAGTGTATTTCTTTGTTCAGCTATGTTATAAAGAAGTTCTGGGATATTGCTGCCTTCCACGTTGCCCATGATTTCTTGTGGTCTTCATTGGGGAAGGAACCAACCAGAGCATGTACTGATTGTGTCCCACTATGGGGAAGATGTGTATGTTGATGGAGGCCCCCATGTGAATAGCTGTTGGTATGTGTTCCTTTTGTGGTGGAGTGAAGAGAGTGCTTCTCCCACTTTCTCTCTGAAAATGAGAATGGATAATGGAAACAGGAAACATACAATCCATTTTCAATGGATTTAGAAAACATCTGCTACCCTAAACCACAATGTATGAGGAAGGGTAGACAAGTACACTAGAGGTCAAGGAGAAGTGTGCAGAGACATTGAGTCAGCATGCTCAAAGTGACAGTTTATAGACAAAGCCAACAGAGTACAAGTCTTCAAAGTGGGTGGAACAACCTGAGGGGCAAGACAACCATCCACTGTTGAGAACGGTGATAACAAGGTGCATGGGCTGGTAAGGGAAGGATGAGTAGTTGTGGGTGAATGAGAAATGACACTGACGTGCTATAGTTGTGAGCTGCGGGCAGCAATGGAGGGTCTGCACTGGGCAGCCTACAGCTACTGAAGAACCCTCACCCACCCTGTGTCAGAGAGAACCTCTCCAACAACTTGTACATACCTGCTCCAGGAAGAGCTCACATTTTTCGAAAACAAGTGATAAATTAATAAGGGGGGTGGGTAAGGAGAAGAGCCAAGAATAAATTTTGTACAAAAGTAATGTAGAAAAGATTAGAAAAAACAAATACAAATGGCAGATGGAGAATGTGCACTCTAAAACTGTTCTCTGAACAGAATATTTGTGTTTTTTAAAAATTAAAGCAATAAGTTCCATAGAATAAACATTTCAACCATGCATATGAGGTTATGGAAGATGTGGTGAGGCAACAGAAGAATGTGAAACATGAGCTGCTTGAGGTCAAGAAATAACGTGAAAGAAAAATAATTCATCAAATATGAAGTCCTGCTTGGAAGCAACACAAAGAAAATTAGAGATTATTGAAAATAAAGCAGGCGAAATGGGGAGGTATTAGGCAAAGGATGCAAATTCTCATTATACAAGATGAATAAGTCCTGGAGATCCACTTTACAGCGTTGTATCTATAGTTAACAATACTCTATTGTATACTTCAAATTTTATTAAGAGGGTAGATCTTAAGTGTTTTTTATCATAAAAAATAATAAATAGAGAGGGCAGTAAAAGACTTTTGGAGGTGATGAATGTTTATGGCATAGATTGTGGTGATGGTTCCATGAGTATATACTTATCTCCAGACTCATGAGTTGAATACTTAAATGTGTACAACTTTTGTATGTCAGTCATACATTAATAATGTCATTTGAAAACTATGGTTACAAATATGAGTGTGACAGCATTGAGGAAAGCAAACAAAATGATGACATGAGCAAAGGGTAAAATGATTTTAAAAAATGATAAATATGGAAGAGAAAGTGAATCAACATACATATATTTACTATTCCTGAAGAAAAGAATCAATTAATGAAATGGAAAAAAATCTAAAGATTCAATTTAAGAAAACTTTTCATAACCAAAGAAGCCTTGAGACCAGGATTCAAGGGCCAAGAAATGTTGACACATAATAATCAAAATAGATATATATTCTAGTAACTTTACTAGACCTCAGAATTGTAAAAATAATTGGGGTATAATAAGATGAAAAAACTGAGCCCAGACTTTTCCACAAAATTATCTAGAGCAGAAATAGAGGAAATTGGAGCAAGGCCCTGCACTCTTCTGTACACCCCCCAACAAATTGAAGCAGTGTTTTTAACAGCAAAAGAATCAAAGCAATCTGTAAATGTCAATCATTAGAGAACAATTTAAATGAATTATAATATTAAATTATAGTATATGCATGCAATGGAAGATTATATAGCTATTAAAAGAATACAGCATCTCTAATAATAATATTTGGAATGATTTCCAAGGTATATTTTAAGCAGAAAACCCAGTGACATGCTACTCTATATTATTTTAAGGTATATTTTTAAAAACTGATAATAGAGATTGTCATTGAGCAGAGGTAAGAGGGATACCTTTCTCTGTCCCTTTTTTCTTCCTCTGTGCACATGCTATTAAGATAAAGAACTGAAACAAAAAGAAATGGACTTGTTTATTCAAAATATCTTCTCTACTAGCGCCTGAAAATTGACCATTAGAGTCACCTTTCCGTTTTATTCATTGATTTCCATTTTAAGGTGCAGATATTCATAGGTCAGATAGCACATTGTGATTCCCTTGGGAGAAATGGACCATTACAATTCCTTTGTTTTTCTTCAGAACACTTTTATCAGAGAAGATGCTCAACAAACACTGATTGTCTGGACATTCACTAAGCTAAAATGAAGCAACAAAATAGGATCCTTAAGATGATTCATATTGTTGCTTGAATATGAAAGTATTACCAGATTGTCAGCATTGCTCCTTAAACCCATTTATCCAAATGAAACATGGAATTGAGAATTAGAAATAAAATTAGCACTTTGAAGCCATTTTTTACTCTGCTTTAAGTACTGTATTTTTCCTTTTTGACCTGTCAGTAGAATCGTATTACCTTTCAGGCTTTATCAAGAGCTAAATGTACTAATGGCAAGAGTTGCCCCAAGTTAATTGTGTTTAGTCTAAACTGTTTATAGAATATTTTTGAAGTCCCTAGAGTATTCTGTGCTCTGATCCATTCTGAGCTTGTGATCTTAAAGTCACCTACTTCATTTCCAAGTTCTGTAGGACAAATCTCACTGTAACCCCTGTGGTTCCCACTACTGACACAAGAGTTATGACAGACAAAGGCTTTAAATAGGGGAAGGTGATAAAATAATTGGATTATCTCCATATCTCACATACAACCACATCAATATTTCTCAGCCATTAGCATGGCTCATTTTGGTCATGATTTAACCCACACAAGCCTGTATAAGGCACCTATCTAGATTCATTAAAAGCTTCAAATGATTAAGTCTCCATTTGAGTTGTTGCTACCCCTACTAAACAAATAGGTTTTTCTTTTACTGATTTGATTTTTTTTCCTACTGTAACTTTTTGAGAAATGTATATTCAACTGATAGAACTGAGTGAAAAGAGCTGAGTGAAAAGTAGCTGAAATGCTATCTGGAATGGCAGTGCTTGGGCCCTGGCTAGTTTAAAGCATACAAGCTTGATTCTTTCCCTTTTGTCCTCATGTAGGGCTCTTTGAGATCCCTGGGAGAAGGAAGTCCCTGGAAAGCTTTTATAGATGAATACCCTGCCTACTCTTAACTCTGTTTTTCTATCTGGGCCATTAATAAAAATCTACCAGCTGATCTTAATTGCTACAAGGGAGAGAAAGATGCTCTCAATGTTGGCTAACATTTCCTACCACAGAGGGTTTTAAAGAATCAAGACAATGCCTTAAGCTACTGTAAGATGCAAATAGGGAAACACAAAGCTCAAGATGGCGGAATAGGAAGTGCACTCCATCTTACGAGAACAACAAAATCACAACTAAGTGCTGAACAACCACTGACAAAGAAAACACTGGAACCTACCAAAAAAGATACCCTGCATCCAAAGACAAAGAAGAAGCCACAACAAGATGGCAGGAGGGGCGCAATCATGATAAAATCAAATCCCATACCTACCAGGTAGGCAACCTATAAACTGGAAAACAGTTATACCACAGAAGTTCTCCCACTGGAGTGAAAGTTTTGAGCCCCACGTCAGGATTCCCAGCCTGGGGGTCTGGCAAAGGGAGGAAGAGCCGCCAAAGAATCTGGCTTTGAATGCCAGTGGGGTTTGATCACAGGAATTACACAGGACTGGGGGAAACAGAAACTCCACCCTTGGAGGCCATGCACAAGGACCCATGTGCACCAAGACCCAGGGGAAAAGAGCAGTGACCCTGTAAGAGACTGGTCCAGACCTACGTGCTGGTATTGAAGGGTCTCCTGCAGAGGTGGGGGTGGTTGTGACTCATGCGGGGACAAAGACACTGGCAGCAGAATTCTGGGAGTACTCATTAGCGTGAGCCCTCCTGGAGGCCGCCATTAGCCCCACCAAACAGCCTATAGGCTTCAGTGCTGGGAAGCCTCAGGCCAAACAACCAACAGGGTGGGAACACAGCCCCACTGGTCAGCAGAAAAGCACAACCTTCCTGAACATGGCCCTGCCCACCAGAGGAACAAGACCCAGCTCCACCCACCACCAATCCCACCCATCAGGAAGCCAGCATAAGCCTCTTAGATAGCCTTCATCCACCAGAGGGTAGAGAGAAAAAGCAAGAAGAACTACAGTCCTGCAGCCTGTGGAATGGAAACCACAATCACAGAAAGTTGGACAAAATGAAATGGCAGAATATGTCGCAGAAGAAGGAACAAGATAAAAGCCCAGAACAACTATGTGAAGTGGAGATAGGCAACCTTCTGGAAAAGGAATTCAGAATAATGATAGTGAAGATGATCCAGGATGTTGGAATAAGAATGGAGGTAATGATCAAGAAGATGCAAGAAATGTTTAGCAAAGACCTAGAAGAACTAAAGAATAAACAAACAGAGATGAACAGTACAATATCTAAAGTGAAAAATACACTAGAAGGAATCAATAGTAGAATAACTGAGGCAAAAGAATGGATAAGTTATCTGGAAGACAGAATGATGGTAATCACTGCAGCAGAACAGAATAAAGAAAAAAGAATGAAAAGAAATGAAGACAGTCTAAGAGACCTCTGGGACAACATTAAATGCACCAACATTCGTATTATAAGGGTCCCAGAAGGAGAAAAGAGAGAGAAAGGTCCTGAGAAAATACATGAAGAGATAATAGCTGAAAACTTCCCTTACATTAGAAAGGAACCAGTCACCCAAGCCCAGGAAGCACAGAGAGTCCCAGGCAGGATAAACCCAAGGAGGAAAATGCTGAGACACATAGAAATCAAATAGATAAAAATTAAAAACAAAGAAATAATATTAAAAAGAAGGGAAAAGCAACAATAGCATATAAGAGAACTCCCATAAGGTTATCAGCTGATTTCTCAGCAGAAACTGTGCAGGCCTGAAGGGAGTGGCACAATATATTTAAGGTGATGAAAGGGAAGAATCTACATCCAAGAATACTCTACCCAGCAAGGCTCTAATTCAGATTTGACAGAGAAATCAAAAGCTTTACAGGCAAGCAAAAGCTAAGAGAATTTGGCACTATCAGACTATCTTTGCAGCAAATGCTAAAGGAACTTCTCTAAGTGGAAAAGAAAAGGCCACAGCTAGAAGCAAGATCACCAGTAAAGGTAAACACACAGTAAAGGTACGAAATCATCCACACACAAATATGATATCAAAACCAGCAATTGTGAGAAGGGGAGAACACAAGGCAGGATATTGGAAATGCATTTTTAATTAAAAGACCAGTAACTTAAAACAATCTTGTTTGTATATAGACTGCTATATCAAAACCTCATGGTAACTGCAAACTGAAAATCTGCAATGGGTACACACACACAAAAGAAAAAGGAATCAAAACACAACCCTAAACTTAGTCATCAAATCATAAGAGAAGAGAACAAAAGACAAAGGGAAGAAAAAAGACCTACAAAAACAAATCCAAAACAATTAACAAAATGGTAATAAGAACATACTATATCAATAATTACCTTAAACATAAATGGATTAAATGATCCAACCAAAAGACACAGGCTGGCTGAATGGATACAAAAACAAAACCTGAATATACACTGTCTACAAGAGACCCAACTTCAGACCTAGGGACACATATAGACTGAAAGTGAGGGGATGGAAAAAGGTATTCCATGCAAATGGAAATCAGAAGAAAGCTGGAGTAGGAATACTCAAATCAGGCAAGATATACTTTAAAATAAAGACTCTTACAAGACACAAAGAAGGACACTATGTAATAATCAAGGGATCAATCAAAGAAGATATAACATTGTAAATATATATGGACCCAAAATAGGAACACCTCAATATATAAGGCAAATACTAACAGTCATAAAGGGAGAAATCGAAATAACACCCCACTTTCATCAATGGATGGATCATCCAGACAGAAAATCAATAAGGAAACACAGGCCTTAAATGTCACATTAGACCAGTCCATTAGACCAGATGAACTTAACTGATATTTATAGAGCATTCCATCCAAAAGCATCAGAATACACATTCTCCTCAAGTGCACATGGAACATTCTCCAGGATTCGTGCTGGGCCACAAATCAAGCCTCAGTAAATTTAAGAAAATTAAAATCATATCAAGCATCTTTTTGGACCACAATGCTGTGAGATTAGAAATCAATTACAGGAAAAAAAACTGTAAAACATCACAAACACGTGGAGGCTAAACAACATGCTACTAAATAACCAATGGATCACTGAAGAAATGAAAGAGGAAATCAAGAAATACTTAGAGACAAATGAAAATGAGAGCACAACGATCCAAAACCCATGGGATGCAGCAAAAGCAGTTCTAAGAAGGACTTTTATAGCAATACAATCTTACCTCAGGAAACAAGCAAACAAAAAATCACAAATAAATGACCTAACTTTACACCTAAAGCAACTAGAGAAAGAAGAACAAACAAAACCCAAAATTAGCAGAAGGAAAGGAATCATAAAGATCAGAGCAGAAATAAATGAAATAGAAACAAAGAAAACAATAGAAAAGATCAAGGAAACTAAAAGCTGGTTCTTTGAAAAAATAAAATTGACAAACCTTTAGCCAGACTCATAAAGAAAAAAAGGGAGAGGGCTCAAATCAGTAAAATTAGAAATGAAAAAGAAGTTACAGTGGACACCACAGAAATACAAAGAATCATAAGAGACTACTACAATCAACTATATGCCAATAAAATGGACAACCTAGAAGAAATGGACAAATTCTTACAAAGGTACAATCTCTCAAGACTCAACCAGGAAGAACTGGAAAATATGAACAGACCAATCACAAGTACTGAAATCGAAAGTGTGATTAAAAAACTTCCAACAAACAAAAGTCCAGGACCAGGTGGCTTCACAGGCAAATTCTATCAAACATTTAGAGAAGGGTTAACACCCATCCTTCTGAAACTATTCCAAAAAATTGCAGAGGAATACTCCCAAACTCATTCTATGAGGCCACCATTACCCTGATACCAAAACCGGACAAAGATACCACAAAAGAGAAAATTACAGGCCAATATCACTGATGAACATAGATGCAAAAATTCTCAACAAAATACTAGCAGACCATACCCAACAATACATTGAAAGGATCTTAAACAGTGATCAAGTGGGCTTTATCCCAGGGATGCAAGGATTTTTCAGTATCCGCAAATCAATCACTGTGATACACCCCATCAACAAACTGAAGAATAAAAACCATATGATCATATCAATAGATGCAGAAAAAGCTTTTGACAAAATTCAACACCATTTATTGTAAAAACCCTCCAGAAAGTGGGCATGGAAGGAACATAACATAATAAAGTCCACATATGACAGACCTACAGCTAACATCATTCTTAACAGTGAAAAGCGGAAAGCATTTCCTCTGAGGTCAGGAAAAAGACAAAGATGTCTACTCTCGCCACTTTTATTCAACATAGTTTTGGAAGTGCTAGCCATGGCAATCAGAGAAGAAAAAGAAATAAAAAGAGTCCAAATTGGAAAGGAAGAAGTAAAACTATCACTGTTTGTAGACAACATGATACTATACATAGAAAATCCTGAAGATGCTACTGGAAAACTGTTAGAGCTCATCAGTGAATTCGGTAAATTGGTGGGATACAAAATTAATATACAGAAGTCTGTTTCATTTCTATACACTAACAACAAGAGATTAGAAAGAGAAATTAAAGAAACAATCTCATTTACTGCTGCATCAAAAAGAATAAAATACCTAGGAATAAACCTACCTAAGAATACAAAACACCTATACTCTGAATACTATAAGATGCTGATGAAAGAAATCACAGATGACACAAAAGGATGGAAAGATATATCATGTTCTTGGATTGGCAGAATCAGTATTGTCAAATTGACTGTACTACAGAAGACAATCTACAGATTCAATGCAATCCCTATCAAATCACCAGTGGCATTTTTCATAGAACTAGAACCAAAAATCTTACAATTTGTATGGAGACACAAAAGAACCTGAGTAGCCAAAGGGACCTTTTTTTTTCTTTTTAAATTTTTTTTAGATTTTTTGATGTGGACCATTTTAAAATTCTTTATTGAATTTCTTACAGTATTGCTTCTGTTTTATGTTTTGGTTTTTGGCCACAAGGCATGTGGGATATTAACTCCCTGACCAGGGATTGAACCCACACCCCCTGCATTGGAAGGTGAAGTCTTAACCACTGTACTGCCAGGGAAGTCCCAAGGCAATCTTGAGAAAGAATAGTGGAGCTGGAGGAATCAGGCTCCCTGACTTCAGACTATACTACAAAGCAACAGTAATCAAAACAATATGGTACTGGCACAAAAACAGTAATATAGATCAGTGAAACAGGATAGAAAGCCCAGGAATGAACCCACTCACCTATGGTCAATTTATCTACAACAAAAGAGGCAAGACTATACAATGGAGAAAAGACAGTCTCTTCAATAAATGGTTCTGGGAAAACTGGACAGCTACATGTCAAAAAGTGAAATTAGAACACTCTTCAATACCACAGACAAAAATAAACTCAAAATGGACTAAAGACCTGAATGTAAGATCAGATACTATAAAAGTCTTAGAGGAAAACATAGAACACTGACATAAATTGCAGCAATATCTTTTCTGATCAGTCTCTCAGAGTAATGGAAATAAAAACAAAAGTAAACAAATGAGACCTAATTAAACTCAGAAGCTTTTGTACAGTAAAGGAAACCATAAACAAAATGAAAAGACAACCCAGAAAATGGGAGAAAATATTTGCAAATGATGTGACTGACAAAGAAGTAGTCTCCAAAGTTTACAAACAGCTCATGTGGCTCAATACCTTAAAAACAAACAACCCAATCAAAAAATGGGCAGAAGACCTAAACTGACATTTCTCCAAAGAAGACATACAGATGGGCAATAGGTACATAAAAAGATGTTCAGCATTGCTAATTATTAGAGAAATGCAAATCAAAACTACAATGAGATATCACCTCACACCAGGCAGGATGACCATGGTCAAAAAATCTATAAACAAATGCTGGAGAGGATGCGGAGAAAGGGAACTCACCTACACGGTTGGTGGCAATGAAAGTTGGTACAGCCACTATGGAGAATGGTATGGAGGTTCCTTAAAAAACTAAAAATAGAGCTATCATATGATACAGCAGTCCCAGTCCTGGGCATATATCCAGAGAAAAACTTGGTTTGAAAATATACTTTCACCCCAATGTTCATTGAAGCACTGTTTATGATAGTTGAGACGTGGAAGCAACCTAAATGTTCATCGACAGATGAATGGATAAAGAAGATGTGGTACACATACAATGGAATATTACTTAGCCATTAAAAGAATGAAGTAATACCATTTGCAGCAACATGGATGTACCTGGATATTATCATACTAAGTGAAGTAAGTCAGACAAAGAAAGGCAAATATATGATATCGCCTATATGCAGAATCTAAAAAAATGATATAAATGAACTTATATACAAAACAGAAGCAGACTCAGACCTAGAGAATGAACTTCTGGTTACCAGGGTGTAAGGGTGGTGGGGAGGGATAGATTGGGTGTTTGGGATTGACATGCATGCACTGCTATATTTAAAATAGAAAACCAACAAGGGCCTATTGTATGGCACAGAGAACTCTGCTCAACATTCTGTAATAACCTACATTGGGAAACGAATTTGTAAAAGAATAGATACATGTATATGTATAACTGAATCACTTTGCTGTCCACCTGAGACTAACACAACATTGTTAATCAACTATACTCCAATGTAAAATAAAAATTAAAAAAATTATCCTCAAGAAATTAAGTTGCGGGCTTCCCTGGTGGCGCAGTGGTTGAGAGTCTGCCTGCCGATGCAGGGGACACGAGTTCGTGCCCCAGTCCGGGAGGATCCCACATGCCGTGGAGCGGCTGGGCCCGTGAACCATGGCCGCTGAGGCTGTGCGTCCGGAGCCTGTGCTCTGCAACAGGAAAAGCCGCAACAGTGAGAGGCCCATGTACCGCAAAAAAAAAAAAAAAATTAAGTTGCAAATAGGAAGCTAGCATACTCCCAAGGTGACCGAGCCTAAGAATGTATAAACAAGTATCCTGTTAGGGGTTAGTTATAACGTGTTTTTAAGGAAGCAAATAACTAATTGCATAAACTCTTCCTACTGAATATCACCTTTCCTCAAATTGAAAAAATAGACAACTTCCTTGGGTCATCATATGAATTAGTAGGTACTGAGCAAAGTCTTGTCTGTCCTGGGTCAAAGCACAGTCCAGGACTGTGGCTTTAATGTATGACTGTGGCCACTTCTGAAATGTCTTTCTAATAATCCATTCTGTTTCTTCACCCAGAGCTGAATTTTCAGCTATACTCAGTCTTTATGGTGAGGGAGGTCTGAAAAACTGTTCTGCTGAGCCAGCTCTGCCTTGCCTATGGTAATCAGATACCATAAGTACACTCATAGTATACTGTTCTTACCCTTACTTCTCACTTGTGTCGGTAAAATGAAGTTGCTATCCAGATAAAATAGGAGCACATCTACTTTGCCAGAGTTAACTTGAATAATCAATCCATCCTGTATAAGGTAAGGTCTTCTCAGTGCTCTGGTTGTGATATGATCTGAAAGAACATATTTAGAAAGTCAATGATACAGATAATTTAGTATAATTTCTCAGCTTAATATAAACCAGGGGAAACCTAGGCTTGCAATTTTCCATTGTCAGTCATGAGATTGGGAGGAGATACTGAATGTAACCACAGGGCATTTCCATGGGCAGTAATGAGGTTTTATTAGTAATATAATTGTATTCATTTTAAACCTGGAAAAGTTCAAACCATCCATTAAAAAATTTCTAACTTAATTTCTATATTTTCCACTTAAATACATTAGAGTTTCTTGAGCCTTCTCAGTTAATGTCATAATCATATCTGCATAGATTACATTGATGTTTCTTCATCTGTAAAATTTCTTCAGATATCCATGTTACAAAATCATAATAAATAATATTAGTTCTGGGTGCAAAGTTGCCTTAGAATGGCATCATTACTAAAAATTATTTAAATAGTTCTGTTATTTGTGTAGTCTTTGCCTCTTCAAAAAATTCAGGGGAAGTTTAGTTTAATTAATCTTTGTCCAGTTAGATGTCTGGTTAATACAACCAATTTGGTGTCTAATACCACTCTCCTCATTTTACACATTCAATAAAAGTTTGAGTGGCTACCAAGTATCAGCACCAGTCCAGATGCTGAAAATATAAAGATGAAGGAGATTTCTGGATGCATGTAGGAAGTTACAAGAGACTATCACTCCCACACTAACTTTGACATTATCACTCCCACACTAACTTTGACATCAAGTCAAAGTTGATACTCTATAGTATTATAACCTTCCAAATCCATCAGAGCTGAGTATGAAGAGAAAGCCAAATTAACTAAATTTCAGAAAATGACAAGCTGTTTCTGTGAGAGGGGAGACCCATAGTTGCTTTCATTCTTGGTTGATTAATAGGAGAGGAAAAATCTACCATAGACAGAAGAATAAAGAGAAACCAGCTTAACTTTTGACAGTTGCATGTGAGTAGGCATGAAGGATTAGAATTCCAAAGAGCTCCAGACACAGCATATCTGCTGCCATCTGCCAACTCTTTTCCAGGGACCTTCACCAAATGTGCAGAGGTACAGTGCCAAATAGTGGCATCAGAACGAGTTTACTGAACTAATTTATCCCTGAGATATGAGAGGTCTTTCTTAAATACAAGGTGGAAGACTATTGAAGGCTAGGGATAGGGCAGGAGATAAGACAAATTTCTCTCATGCATTTTAGACCATCGTCAAGTATACTATAGTAGCCCCCTAATGGCTGGGAGTGGGGCAGGAAAGCTGAGATTGTCTCACTAGAGTAATTAGGGACTTCACAGAATGTACTGTAAAAGCCTTCTGAAGGCTAGGGGTCAGGTATTAGTGCTAAGAGGGATATCTTGAGGTGCAGAAAGCTATAAGTGGGACTGGAGAAGAAAGATAACTCCCTAGAGACCAAAAAAACAAACTGGAAGATGTACTGAAAAGTAGGTAGAGATTTCTCAGAGCTTGAAAATTTGGTGGCTGAGTGCCAAAGAAGAACAGTATTTCGACTTGCCAATGGCCCAGTCTTGCTGAAGGGAAGGTCCTGATCATGTCTTTGAACTTTTGAAGCCAGTGCATAACTAAATCTGACTAAAGCAAAACTTTAGCCCAGACACATCTCAACTACAGATTATCCTAACTAAGCACTGACAGAAGTAGGAGTGTATCCTTTCTTGGGAAGTACTATTATTTACTTTAGTCTCTAATATTACTTTACTAACAATATCTCAACCACAGTAAAAATACATGAAGTATGCAAAGATGTAAGGAATATGGCTCGAAGTCAAGAGAGAGGATATAGTCAATAAAAGCGGACTAAGGGTTGGACTGGAATTATCAGGCAGACTTTAAAAAGCCCATGATATGTATGTTAAAGGATCAGTGGAAAAGTGGACAAAATATGTAAACATACAGGAAATTTCAGCAGAGAGATAGAAACTATAAAAAAAGAGCCAAAGAATATGCTAGAAATGAAAACTACAAAAATAAAAAATAAAAAAAATTTCTTGATGAACTTAATAGAGGAAAGGATCAGGAAACCTGAACACGTGAAAAGTGAACAAATGATCCAAACTGTAAAATAAAGAGGAAAAAAAATGAAACAAGCTACTTGAAACATGGGGACATTTTCAAAGTGGTCTAATCATAGGTAATTAGAACCTATGGAAAAAGAGGAGAAGAGCAGAGAGAAAAGAAATATCTGAAGAGAGAGTAGGTGAGAATTTTTCAAAATTGATTAAAGGCCTCAACCTTGACGAAAGATCTGGAGAAAGACTGGTTATGTGGATGGGGTTAGGAACTTCTTTTCAGATTGGGTATTCAAGGAATGCTTATATGAGATTAGTGTAATTTGAGCAGAAATCGTTAGCCATGGTAAAATACAGTTGAGAGCATTCTAGGGTGAAAAAACAAACAAAATAATCCTGGTGTGTTTGAGGGTGGCAGGAAGCCAGTGAGGGGAAAGCTGTGGGAAATAATGTGTAGAGGTCAGCAGGAGTGAGATCACATGACCTTGAGTAGGCCATTGCAAGAGGTGATGGGCAAATTCTGCTATGGGAAGATATTGGCAAGTCTTAATGCATTTGATGGGAATTGTTTGGACTATGGGAATACCCAAACAGATTTCTACATCTGATTTCCTTTTTTTTTTTTTAACATTTTGAGATACAAAAATGTTAATTCAGGGAAGATTCTTTACTTGTCTCTCTAATCAAGCTCATTAGGAAGCTCTGAGGTCATCTTTGGGTAAGGATCAAAATAATTTTAAAGGTTATAAAATCTATTTACAATTTTGGACTTTTAAATTTACATTTTAAAAGAAACATTTTAGCCAGGTTATTTTCCACCAGCAGAAAAGATACAGGTTAATTTTCCACATAGGTCAGAAGTGAAATGATGAATGTTTCAGCCACTGTAGTGATATTTAAAATAGGAGCCATGCAGAATTCAAAAGGGACGTTAAATGTCTGAACAGGGAGTTTTATTTCTATGAATGTTACTTCTGAACTGAATGTTACTTCTGAATGTCAGGTCTTCTGTAGTTCTCATGACCTAGGCCAGTAACCTACCTGACGAGTGAAAAGCAGATTCACTATAGCTTCAATTGGAGTTTTCTTTAAACTGTGTTAAACTTTCTTTAAACTACGTTAAAACTTGAAAGTTTTCTTTACTCAGACAGGTACTTGATCTTTGAGCTATCAGTACACTTTCCAAGGCTACCAGGTTGGAAAAAATTGCTTTAGGTTTCATGTAAGCCATGAGAACATGGCTTAAATTTTGTCTGTTAAAATAAAGAAGTTTAAGTAGATTTAGGATTAAGTTTTATCCTTGTAAGACTTGCAGTACAAAAAACAAATAACCCCAAGATCATTAAAAGAGGAATATTTCTGCACCCTGAGATAGATGGAAGGAATGCAGTTCTGTTGTACCATGTGTCCAGTTTTAAATATGGTGCTAGTTAGGCCAAGGACACAAATTTGCTTGTGCCATAGGAGTGTCCTTAGCCTTATTCTACTCTGCCCACCGAAATGGAGAATTTCAATGGGAATTGGCCCTGTGGGAGAGGGACTGCCATTTTAAAGCTAGGACCCTTGAGAGTACTCGAGCAGACAGGGGCAGGCATTCATCAGTGGAGTCAGGCAGGGCTGGCACAGTAGGCCTCCCAGAGAAGGTGAGGCTTAAACCAGTTCTGAAGGAATTGAGATGAATTAACTAAGATTTCATAACATTCAAGGTCTTCAAGTTTATTTAAAAAACAACATATCTGTTCCTATGTGCTATCCAAGTCATTTCGCTTGCTGATAAATGCACTGCCGAAAGTAAAGATGTTCAGAAAGAATGAGCTGTTTTTAATTCAGCTTCATAACGACCTAAGTTTGCCAACTACTTTTGAGTCCATGGCCCTAAATGGCTAGAATGATTTACAATGCAGGATTTGTTCTTGTATTGTTCAGGCAGTAGTGTAAATTTCTACTGGAAAATCCATAGATTAAGTGTTGAAAATGGGACAGGTCTCATTTGGGATACCTATGATGCATTTAGATAGAGGAAGTGTACTTATGGTTCAAAGAATAGCAGATCTCCCCTTTGTTGTCAGAATCACTTTTCGTTCTTTTTAAATTTCTTTCCCTTTTATTTTTCTTTCTTTTTCAATTACTCTCACTCAATCTTTTCTTTTCCCCTTTCCTTGCTTTCTAAATCTGACCAGAGGCATATAAACAGACAAGCTGAATACATATTTCTGGCAATTATTCTTGGAAAAAACTTTGGAAAATTATGTGACTGTTGTATTACCATTCCCACCTAGTAGAATCTATCAAGATAAAAATACATGACTCGGCAGGAGCCCTTGCTTGAGGACCCCTGGGAATGAAATGTGTGGTTGAACCCAGTCTTCTTTCATGTTTATTTTTACTTGCTGGCATCCTCAGTCATTGTGTTTGTCCACTAGGAGGTGTCTACCCATGTTTCCACAAAAAGCATCATTGGACTAGAGTGTCGCCTCCATAATCCTCCTACCATGTTCAGCTGAGGCTTTTAGGCTTGTTGCAAAAGAGAATTTTTTAAAAAGAGGCCCGAGATTCTGTTAACTCTTCCATTTTCCTTAAAGTATTAAAGCTAATCTCCTGGAAACATGAGATAGTTGATTTGAGTTAGGAACAAAAATGACAGGGATGGTAAATATCACTCTATATAATTAGTCTATATAATCTCTAGAATAACTACTGAAGAAATTTCTTATATATTTATCTAAACAAAGAATTAAAGTTTTAAAATAATAGTATAGGTTTCTAGATGAGCATGGAGCTTTGAACACCTGTTTTACCTCAGCTCCCTTTTAAAAGTCCACTTAAATGCTAGTGTAAGGCATAAAAATCAAGTTCAACAGTGAAGAGGAAGGAGGGAAATCAGGAGTGGGCTAGAGGTGTCCACACATTTTTGGAATATGTAAAGAGGTTGGAGGAGTGGAGACTGATTTAGCAGTGAGATAAAGCTGTTAGTAACTTATGCCTGTAGATGTCATCAAGCAACACCACAGATTCCCAGAAAGGCAACATGATTGGAGGCTTCAGGTACCACAGACAGCAAGGATAAAGTACAGGGCAAGACTACAGGAAAATCCATCCATGTGTAGCATTTAAACCTTCACTTTCCTTCCTATACCCCACAGTGTCAGGAAACGACTCCTACCCTTGCTTCTATAGAAGTCTAGAAGTCTACAGCTGGAAAAACAGACTGGAGAAACTGTTACCTCAGGGAGCTCAGGCACATTGCAGGCCTGTGTTCTCAAGCAGGGACTGTTTTGCTCCCCACCCTCTGGGGGATGTTTGTCAATATCAAGAGACATTTTTAGTTGTCACAACTTGAGGAGGCTTCTGGCATCTAGTGGTTAGAGGCTAAACAGTCTAGCAATGCATGGCATGGCCTTCCATAGCAAAGGATTGTCTAGCCCCAGATGTCCTCAGTGCTGAGGTTGAGAAACCCTGCTCTGGGGTAAGGAGAGGCACAGGGCTTGAGGGGAATTAAGCCACAGTCTGCACATTGAACATTGGGAATCCCAGCTCCTTTCCTTACTCTGGTCTTGGAATGCCAAATGGCAGGCAGGAACTCTGATGAGTCTCTTCTGCAAGAGAGAAGAAAAGGCTACCAGGCAGTGACTTTTGGGGAGGGGAGGTGCCAATAAAAATGCCTCTCACTGCCAGATTGTCCAACCACCAACTGGCAAGACCACCAATACACAGGTCCAATCAACGTGTTAACATTTTATCTTTAAATATGAATGACAGGAAATAATCTTAGAAATATTTCAGACTCAGAAAAAAAAGTACACACTTAAACTGAAATTAAAATTGTAAAAAGTGTAAACAGAGAAAACCAAAAAAAAAAAAAGTGTAGAAAAAAGAACACTTCAAAAAAATCTCATAATATCCTCAGAGAGATAATATGAAGTTTCAATGTATTCTATACTAAAAAGAGAAATCAGAGAGCAGGAAAGAGCTTTTTGAAATTAAAAATATGTGGGGCTAAAAAAATAGAAGAGTTAAATGAAAGTTGAACTTTGCTAGGAAGTAAAATAAGAAGCAAATTGACAATTGGTGAGAAAAGATATGAAAGCTGGGGCTTTGACATGTGTCTACTAGAAGTTCTATAGAGAGAGAATAATAGGCAAAGAAATGTGAGAATAATTCCCCAAACCAAGGAATATGAGTCTCCAGAGGGGAAGAACTGCCAAGCAGCCAGCACCAGAAATTGAAAGAGAAAAATCAAGGCAAATCATTGTGAATTTGTAGAACACCAAAGAGAAAAAATAGGTCCAAACAAAGGACTGGGAATAGGAATTGCATCAGTCTTCTTAGCAGCAACCTGATCCTCTAGAAGTTAATGGAACAATCCCTTCAGAGTTATGAAGAACAATGGTGTGACCTGGTCACAGTCATCTAACTAGAATTCTAATCCCAGTCACACCCTCCGTGAAAGGTTGAGGAAGGAATAAAGGCATTTTCAGACAGGCAAGAGGCCCCAAATCTACCTTTTATGCATCCTTTTTTGAGGAAGATACTGGAAAGCGGGGGAAGGTACAAGGGGTGAACCTGGGATCGTGGAAGCAAGGTCCCAACCTCAGAGAGTGTCTGAAGACAGGTGCAGAACAGCTGTGCAGGTGGTCTGGTGAGCACCCAGTCCAGCCTGGAGACAGGCAGAAGCTCTTGGGCAGAGTCTCCAGGTAAAGAAAAATGAAACAATGATTTCCTGTTTTGTTGGATTAGTGGAGCACAGACTTGACTTAATCATGGCACATACAGAGAGCAGAGGTCTGAATTATTGGGCTGTTCCCATAAATACAATGCTATATCTGAGATCTGAGGAGGTTTGAGGAAAAGGAAGAAAGAATTTGTCTGATTTTGTTGTCACATTTTATTGGATTGGCCAAAAAGTTCGCTCGGGTTTTTCCATAAGGTGGTACCAAAAACCCAAATGAACTTTTTGGCCAACCCGATATATCCAAAAGACTTGCTTACACTCCTTAAAATAAAACTCTATTTTTCACTATGTCCCTGAAGTTTCTACCCAATGTTTAAAAAATGTTAGGAGTTCCATCAATAAATATTAGTTGAATGAATGTTTCAGATATGGACCTTGGTTCCACAAATTGTGGAAGAGTACAGAAGACTGCACAGAAGTTCTCTATTCTGTCTTGAGGGAAGGTAACATTCAGGTGAAAGAGGCCTGACTCCAAATGAGAAGGCTCGAGAAATGGGGTGTTCATCAGTGACTAAGAACTGGAGAGAGTTTTTAAATAAAGGAAAAGGAATGGAGAGATTTAGCCAATTATGGAGCCAAGATAATCCCGATAAAAACCACTTTCAAAAATCAGATAATGGAGTCAGTGTGTGATCTTGACAACATGCAATTCCCCAGTCCTTGGGGTTTAGCTAACAAACTTAATGAGGCACTTCCAATTATTCTGAAATCATGGAGACCTGGCATGAAACGAGATCTATGCATAGAAGTCGCATAATAGTTTCTAAAATAGGTGAATAACAGTCTTAAAAATTTGGTGTTAATCCTCAGAACAACAATGATTTAAATGAGATAAAGGCAGAAGAATGGCAAGCGGCTCTGAGGCTCTGGAATCCTAGGTAGAGAATTCTGAATTTTGTGGTTCACAAAACCTTGAGCTCTCCACAAACACCCTCTACAGATCACCTCTATTCCAGCCCCTGGAAACCAGGCTGTCTTGTACATTGGAAGGCAGGGAGGATCAAGAGGGAGGTGAATATAAATTGCTCTTGTCTAGTACTCAGATGACTCAGGATTTGTGTGACCTGGATGCTAATGTCACACATTAATTGAATGTTGAATCATTTTACCCCATAATTCAATCTGAGTAGTCACAGTTCTGTTTTTTTTCCTGAGACTAAATGTCCGTCTCACGTGTGCTGTTGACTCTTTTATATTTGTTACCCTATGCTTCGGTCCTTGTAACTCATCCAAATCCTTCCTTTCTTTCGCTTGTCCAACCGATTCAGGCTCTTCTTGGAGCCCTGCCCCCTACCCCATCCTCTTGCCCTGACTCTGCATCCTGAGGATAGATATTGATCTTGTAGGACTGCCTCTGGGAACACCACCCATGGCTGTTCTCCACCTGCCTATGGAAAATTTCTCTGCATCTTCTTGGCCTCTGCTGGCTTCCTGGATACCCTATAGCAAACCACCTTCTGGGTACTCAGAATCAACTGTATGCTTTAACTTTGCCCATGGGTCTGTTCTGATTACCTTCTCTTCACCTATTGGTGAGGGAGGGATTACCATCCTAAGATTATGGGATGGCCAAACACATGGCACCTGAAACTGGACAGATGAGATCAAAAGCAGTTTATTAAGCATATACACTCACAGCCTTGCAGAGGAGAACAGACTACCACACAGAACATGTGAAGGCTGCACTTTGGAACAGAGTGAACAAGAAGGCAATGTGGTTGATAGCCTTTGTAGTAATAAGAGGTTGGGGTGATATCTGGTTCCTATGGGAGGATGTGATTGGCTTGTTTGAATAATTCCAGGGGCTGGCAAGGAACTGAAGCACACTATTCAGGGATAAGCAGGTACTGTGTCTGCTCTCCTTGATAAGGAGGGCTGTTTGTTTAGCTAGGGGACATTACCTGTGGGAACTTGCAGTTGGACCATTCCAGGCCCCTCCTGGTTTGCTGCAGACTGTCAAGACATGTATAATATTAAGCCTTGATAACCTTAGGGTCTTTCCTTTATCTCCTGCTCTATTTGTGTGTTTATGTCTACTTAATCCTTTCCTGCCCCAAACACTGCATTTACCTTTCCATCTCTTGCAACATCATGGGAGAAAGTCAATCCACACCCACTGCATTGATCTACTTAGTATTATGAGATAAAATAGCTTGGTGGAAACTTCAAGATTGTCTGCCTGGATAACTTCATTTCGTAGCTGAGGGAATGGAGGCTATGGCATGCCTTGATCATAATCCCACAGTTAGTATTGCTGCCAGGGCATGAAGTTATTAAGATAAAATATTCATTTATTTGATTGACAGTGAGATGCTTTGGCGTTTCCATCCAGGAGCCATAGAATGCCTGGGTCCTCATCAGCTGAACAGGGACCTTAAATATTTTAAGAATTATAGCAATGGGTCATTAGCCATAGACACACGCATCTCTCCTGTGGCGTCTACAGTACTTGGGATCCATCCAGGGAGGCTTCCTTCTCTTTTTCTTCCCTAGCATAGTGTGAATGACCAAGGCATTGCAAGGGGGAATGATGAATGGAGTAGGGAAGTGGGCTGTAACCCTGTATATGAAGGGCTGAAATTCAGACTTTGAGGATATATAAATGTGCCCTAGCGTTGCTAAATTTATCTCACTTGAAAATTCCTTTTTCCACCTGTCCTTTGAAAATAACTGTTATTTTCCCTGGCCCATCCACATAGTATATATGCAATATGTACTATTTTTATTTCAATCTGAAAATTACCTTCATTTTTTTCTTTTTTAGTGTGCAAACACACTGTAAAAATCAGGGAAAACAGCATTTTTTATTTTCTGCTCTCAACTATCATACTTTTCTATAGGTCTAGTATTACTAAATGGTCATTTTTCTCTCCTTGGTTACAATTAACATCATGACTGCTGGTCCTTATTTAGCAGCTGTCTTCCCGGTGTAAAGGGTAGAATAGAATTCTGGAGCTGGAAAGGATTTTTGTGACCACCTCAATTGTTGCCCTTATTTTTTATTATCCAACATTTTTATTGGAGTATAATTGCTCTACAATGATGTGTTAGCTTCTGCTGTATAACAAAGTGAATCAACCATATGTATACACATATCCCCATATCCCCTCCCTCTTGCAGCTCCCTTCCACCCTCGCTATCCCACCCTTCTAGGTGGTCACAAAACACCGAGCTGATCTCCCTGTGCTATGCAGCTGCTTCCCACTAGCCATCCATTATACATTTGGTAGTGTATATATGTCCATGCCACTCTCTCACCTCGTCACAGCCCACTCCTTCCCCTCCTTGTGTCCTCAAGTCCACTTCCACATCTGCCTCTTTATTCCTGTCCTGTCCCTAGGTTCTTCAGAAACTTGTTTTTTTTTTTTTTTCAGATTCCATATATATGTGTTAGCATATGGTATTTATTTTTATCTTTCTAACTTCACTCTGTATGACAGACTCTAGGTCCATCCACCTCACTACAAATAACTCAACTTTGTTTCTTTTTATGGCTGAGTAATATTCCACTGTATATATGTGCCAAATCTTCTTTATCCATTCATCTGTTGATGGACACTTAGGTTGCTTCCATATCCTGGCTATTGTAAATAGAACTGCAGTGAACATTGTGGTACATGACTCTTTTTGAATTATGGTTTTCTCAGGGTATATGCCCGGTAGTGGAATTGCTGGGTCATATGGTAGTTCTATTTTTAGTTTTTTAAGGAACCTCCGTAGTGTTCTCCTTAGTGGCTGTATCAATTTACATTCCCACCAACAGTGCAAGAGGGTTGTGTTTTCTCCACACCCTCTCCAGTATTTATTGTTTGTAGACTTTTTGATAATGCCCATCCTGACCAGTGTGAGGTGATACCTCATTGTAGTTTGGATTTGCATTTCTCTAATGATTTGTGATGTTGAGCATCCTTTCATATGTTTGTTGGAAATCTGTATATCTTCTTTGGAGAAATGTCTATTTAGGTCTTCTGCCCATTTTTGGGTTGGGTTGTTTGTTTTTTTGATATTGAGCTTCATGAACTGCTTATAAATTTTGGAGATTAATCCTTTGTCAGTTGCTTCATTGGCAAATATTTTCTCCCATTCTGAAGGTTGTCTTTTTGTCTTGTTTATGGTTTCCTTTGCTGTGCAAAACCTTTGAAGTTTCATTAGGTCCCATTTGTTTATTTTTGCTTTTATTTCCATTTCTCTAGGAGGTGGGTCAAAAGGGATCTTGCTGTGATTTATGTCATAGAGTTTTCTGCCTATGTTTCCCTCTAAGAGTTTTATAGTATCTGATCTTACATTTAGGTCTTTAATGCATTTTGAGTTTATTTTTCTGTATGGTATTAAGAAGTAGTCTAATTTAATTCTTTTAGATGTAGCTGTCTAGTTTTCCCAGCACCACTTATTGAAGAGGCTGTCTTTTCTCCATTGTATATTCTTGCCTCCTTTATCAAAGATAAGGTGACCATATGCGCATGGGTTTACCTCTGGGCTTTTTATCCTGTTCCATTGATCTATATTTCTCTTTTTGTGCCAGTACCATACTGTCTTGATGACTGTAGCTTTGTAGTATAGTCTGAAGTCCAAGAGCCTGATTCCTCCAGCTCCGTTTTTCTTTCTCAAGATTGCTTTGGCTCTTCAGGGTATTTAGCGTTTCCATACAAATTGTGAATTTTTTGTTCTAGTTCTGTGAAAAAAGCCATTGGTAGCTTGATAGGGGTTGCAATGAATCTATAGATTGCCTTGGGTAGTATAGTGATTTTCACAATGTTGATTCTTTCAGTCCAAGAACATGGTATATCTCTCCATCTGTTTGTGTCATCTTTAATTTCTTTCATCAGTTCCTTATAGTTTTCTGCATACAGGTCTTCTGTCTCCTTAGGTAGGTTTATTCCTAGGTATTTATTTTTTGTTGTTGCAGTGGTAAATGGGAATGTTTCCTTAATTTCTCTTTCAGATTTTTCATCATTAAGGTATAAGAATGGAAGAGATTTTTGTGCACTAATTTTGTACCCTGCTACTTTACCACATACATTGCTTAGCTCTAGTAGTTTTCTGGTAACATCTTTAGGATTCTCTATGTATAGTATCATGTCATCTGCAAACAGTGACAGTTTTACTTCTTTTCCAATTAGGATTCCTTTTATTTATTTTTCTTTTCTGATTGCTGTGGCTAAAATTTCCAAAACTATGTTGTATAATAGTGGTGAGAGTGGGCCACATTGTCTTATTCCTGATCTTAGTGGAAATGGTTTGAGTTTTTCACCATTGAGAACAATGTTGGCTGTGGGTTTGTCATATATGGCCTTTATTATGTTGAGGAAAGTTCCCTCTATTCCTATTCCTATAAATGGGTGTTGAATTTCGTTGAAAGTTTTTTCTGTGTCTATTGAGATGATCATATTGTTTTTCTCCTTCGGTTTGTTAATATGGTTTATCACACTGATTTGCGTATATTGAAGAATCCTTGCATTCCTAGGATAAACCCCACTTGATCAGGGTGTATGATCCTTTTAACCTGCTGTTGGATTCTTTTTGCTAGCATTTTGTTGAGGGTTTTTGCTTCTATGTTCATCATTGATATTGGCCTGTAGTTTTCATTTTTTGTTACATCTTTGCCTGGTTTTGGTATCAGGGTGATGGTGGCCTAGTAGAAAGAGTTTGGGAGTGTTCCTCCCTCTGCTATATTTTGGAAGAGTTTGAGAAGGATAGGTTTTAGTTCTTCTGTAAATGTTTGACAGAATTCGTCTGTGAAGTCATCTTGTCCTCGGCTTTTGTTTGTTGGAAGATTTTTAATCACAGTCTCAATATCAGTGCTTGTGATTGGTTTGTTTATATTTCCTATTTCTTCCTGGTTCAGTCTCAGAAGGTTGTGCTTTTCTAAGAATTTGTCCATTTCTTCCAGGTTGTCCATTTTATTGGCATATAGTTGCTTGTAGTAATCTCTCATGATCCTTGGTATTTTTGTAGTGTCATTTCTTACTTTTCTTTTTTATTTCTACTTCTATTGATTTGAGTCTTCTCCCTGTTTTTCTTGATGAGTCTGGCTAATGGTTTATCAAGTTTGTTTATCTTCTCAAAGAACAAACTTTTAGTTTTATTGATCTTTGTTATCTTTTTCTTCATATCTGTTTCATTTATTTCTGATCTGAGCTTCATGATTTCTTTCCTTATGCTAACTTTGGGTTTCCTTTGTTCGTCTTTCTCTAATTGCTTTAGGTGTAAGGTTAGGTTGTTTATTTGAGATTTTTCCTGTTTCTTGAGGTAGGATTTTTTTGCTCTAAACTTTCCTCTTAGAACTGCTTTTGCTGCATCCCATAGGTTTTGGGTAGTCATGTTTTCATTGTCATTTGTTTCTAGGTATTTTTTTATTTCCTCTTTGATTTCTTTAGTGATCTCTTGGTTATTTAGTAGCATATTGTTTAGCCTCCGTGTGTTTGTATTGTTTACAGTTTTTTCCCTGTAATTGATATCTAGTCTTATAGCGTTGTTGTTGGAAAAGATCCTAGATGCGATTACAGTTTTTTTAAATTTACCAAGGCTTGATTTCTGACCCAAGATATGATTTATCCGGGAGAATGTTCCATGAGCACTTAAGAAGAAAGTGTATTCTGTTGTTTTTGGATGGAATGTCCTATAAACATCAATCAAGTCCATCTTGTTTAATGTGTCACTTAAAGCTTGTGTTTCCTTATTTATTTTCATTTTGGATGATCTGTCCATTGGTGAAAGTGGGGTGTTAAAGTCCCCTACTATGATTGTGTTACTTTTGATTTCCCCTTTTATGGCTGTTAGCATTTGCCTTATATTTGGAGGTGCTGCTATGTTGGGTGCATAAATATTTACAATTGTTATATCTTCTTCTTGGATTGATCCCTTGATCATCAGGTAGTGTCCTTATTTGTCTCTTGTAATAGTCTTTCTTTTAAAGTCTATATTGTCTGATATGAAAATTGCTACTCCAGCTTTCTTTTGATATCCATTTGCAGGGAATATCTTTTTCTATCCTCTCACTTTCAGTTTATATGTGTCCCTAAGTCTGAAGTGGATCTTTTGTAGACAGCATATGTACGGGTCTTGTTTTTGTATCCATTCAGTCAGTCTACGTCTTTTGGTTGTAGCATTTAATCCATTTGCCTGTAAGGTAATTATCGATATTTATGTTCCTATTACCATTTTCTTAATTGTTTTGGGTTGGGTTTTGTAGGTCTTTTCCTTCTCTTGTGTTTCCTGCCTAGAGTAGTTTCTTTAGCATTTGTTGTAAAGCTGGTTTGGTGGTGCTGAATTCTCTTAACTTTTGCTTCTCTGTAAAGATTTTAATTTCTCCGTTGAATCTGAATGAGATCCTTGCTGGGTAGAGTAATCTTGGTTTTAGGTTTTTCCCTTTCATCACTTTAAATATATCCTGCCACACCCTTCTGGCTTGCAGAGTTTCTGCTGAAAGATCAGCTGTTAACCTTATGGGGATTCCCTTGTATGTTATTTTTTGCTTCTCCCTTGCTGCTTTTAATATTTGTTCTTTGTATTTAATTTTTGATAGTTTGATTAATATGTGTCTTGGCACGTTTCTACTTGGATTTCTCCTATATGGGACTCTCTGTGCCTCCTGAAGTTGATTGACCATTTCCTTTCCCATATTAGGGAATTTTTCAAATTTAATCTCTTCAAATATTTTCTCAGTCCCTTTCTTTTTCTCTTCTTCTGGGACCCTATAATTCACATGTTGGTTCGTTTAATGTTGTCCCAGTGGTCTCTGAGACTCTCCTCATTTGTTTTCATTCTTCTTTTCTTTATTCTGCTCTGTGGTAGTTATTTAGGTCACTTATCCGTTCTTCTGCCTCAGTTATTCCACTATTGATTCCTTCTAGAGAAATTTTAATATAATTTATTGTGTTGTTCATCATTGTTTGTTTGCTCTTGTTCTTGTAGGTCCTTGTTAAACATTTCTTATATTTTCTCCATTCTGTTTCCAAGGTTTTGGATCATCTTTACTATCATTACTCTGAATTCATTTTCAGGTAGACTACCTATTTCCTCTTCATTTGTTTGGTCTGGTGCATTTTTACCTTGCTCCTTCATCTGCTGTGTATTTCTCTGTCTTCTCATTTTGCTTAACTTACTGTGTTTGGAGTCTCCTTGTCTCAGGCTGCAGGTTCATCGTTCCCATTGTTTTTGGTGTCTTCCCCCAGTGGGTAAGGTTGGTTTAGTGGGTTGTGTAGGCTTCCTGGTAGAGGGGACTAGTGCCTTTGTTCTGGTTGATGAGGCTGGATCTTGTCTTCCTGGTGGGCAAGACTGTGTCTGGTGGTGTGTTTTGGGCTGTCTGTGACCTTAGTATGATTTTAGACAACCTCTCTGCTAATGGGTGGGGTTGTGTTCCTGTCTTGCTAGTTGTTTGGCATGGGGTGTTTATCCCTGGATCTTGCTGGTTGTTGAGTGGAGCTGGGTCTTTGTATTGAGATGGGTATCTCTGGAAGAGCTCCCACTGATTGATATTATGTGGGGCCGGGAGGTCTCTGGTGTACCAAAGTCCTGAATTTGGCTCTTCCACCTCAGAAGCTCAGGCCTGACAGCCGGCCGGAGCACCAAGACCCTGTCAGCTCCACGGCTGGAGAAGATCAGCTATGAGTTGGGTGTCAGCCACTGCCCTGTTGTAGCTCTGTCTTAGCTGTCTCCAAAGGTCACCCAGATACATTGGGTTATTCCACCATTCCTCAGAACTTGCATATGGCAGTCTAGGATTTTTAGATGTCCTCCTAATTCTCTTGATTGAAATACCTTTCACTCATGGTAGTGAGAGATATGCTAATAGTGTTGGTTCTCTTTTGTTCAGAGACTGGAACAGTCTGAGCCTTCATGTGGCCAAGTCAGGAGCAGCTGGCCAATGGTCCCAAAGTGATAACATGTCAGATTCCAAGAACACTTTCTGCAGCACCTGAGCTGTAGTCCCAAGCAGCTGCTCTGCTCAGCTGCAACACTCTTACCGGGGAACTTGGTGGGACCCTCAGACGAGGATTTCTGCTGCCCCTAGTGCCTGATTTGCCCACCGAGGCAAGGAGATGAGAGCATCTCCCAGCCCCATCTCACCAGAGGAGTGGACACCTGCTGTTGCCCTCATTTTTGAGAGGAGCACCTTGAAAGCCAGGTAGAGCTGGAACTGGAATATAGTGCATGAGAAACCAGACAATTTGAGGCTGCTGCTTGTGTGGCGTGACTTGAGGAGTGCCAGCAGGGCTCCCTTGCTAAGTGCCTGCTCCACTGTCTGTCATCCATGAGGACATTGGAGCCATTGAGGCTTGAAGAAGTTTTACATTAGAAGTCTTCTGTTGAAACCAGATGTCTTAGGGAAGAGTCCCACATTAAGCCCATTTTAGCCAAACCTTTGGATATTTGCTGGAACTGTACAAGGAATTAGCAGAATGAGACACAGCGTTGATCTGGAGTTAGGGAACAGTGGGATATGGAGGGAAAGGGCATTCCAATGCTTTGTTACTGACTTTCATGACAATATTGTCTACATATAAGGTAGATAATATTATCCCCATATTAGAGATGAGGGGCCCAAGATTCAGAGACGTTAAGTGTTTTAGGTCTACCTATGGAACAAAAACAAATCCTCCCAAAATAAACGATATAACACTTTATTCTTTCGCCTTATCTAAGTTGAATGTCTTTTGACTTTAGAAACATGAATGCTTGGATTGTTTACCCTGTGAAAAATCAGGTGTTACTTTGAAGTCTGGCTTTTTCAGGCAATATAGGTAATTGATATACTCAACATAGGTGGACAGAAACAATTAGGTTACATTTAATGATGATTCAACCTCTGAACAGGTATTTAGAGCCGCTTTGTCTGTGCCCAGTAGAAGCCAGGAACAGAAGAGCAGTACCAAGTAATCAGTGCCTACCCTCCAGTCATCTGTAGCGTGCTTGTGAGAGTTTCCTAGGAGAAACTATTGAATGTCTGTTAGGACAGCTGTGTGGCTTAGCCTGCTAGTGTTGTAGGTGCTCAAAGAAGACTGAGGCTAGTAGAGCCACGGTGGTTAGAGGAGCTCCACAGTGAAGGTGGAGCTTTTAGTGGACAAGCAGTGAGAATTTGGGCGGATATAGGACAAATCTCATATGAATAGGAGGCAGTATGGTGCAGCTGAGCAAACATAGGGAGTCAGATGACTTTGTGTTCATTTTGGTCTTTGCTATTCAACAAATTGATTATGGGATTATGATTATGATTTTAATCTCTAGACTAAGTCTTAAAATGAGAGAATAAGACTACATGATCTCTAAGGTCCCTTCTAGTGCTAATATTTTATAATTTTAAATGGTACACATTAAATAGAGTGGTATTAGTTGAGGTTTGAGTACTATGTCATGAGGCCCAATGATGCCTACAAGTGGGGATGGCAAAAGCGTCCTGCCTGCTTTGTCCTAGACCCTTTCATTCTTGGGTCTCATAAACAATTGTTGTTGTTATTAGATTAGTATTTTAGTGGTATATAATTTGTTCCTGACTTCATTCTTTGTGGTTTCTTTTTAGTCTTTATACTTATAATACCTTTATATGTCATCCTAGTGAGTACATTGTGATAAGCTCCTTGAAAACAGGGCCATGCCTAATTTTTTTTTTTTGGCTGCGTTGGGTGTTTGTTGCTGTGCATGGGCTTTCTCTAGTGGTGAGTGGGGGCTACTCTTCGTTCTGGTGTACAGCCTTCTCATTGCAGTGGCTTCTCTTGTGGAGCACAGGCTCTAGGTGCGCAGGCTTCAGTAGTTGCAGCACATGGGCCTAGTAGTTGCGGCACACAGACCCTAGAGTGTGCAGGCTTCAGTAGTTGCTGAACGTGGGCTCAGTAGTTGCGGCACATGGGCTCTAGGGTGCGTGGGCTCAGTAGTTGTGGCTCACAGGTTCTAGAGTGCAGCATACCTAATTAATACTTGCCTAGTACAATGTATGCCACATATTTGCTGCTAAATATTTGCCAGATAGAGTTAAATAGAACATTTAAAGTGCTTTTCAACTTTTTGTAACATGAGAGAAGTTTCATTGGTCCTTAGAATTGTGCTAGAAACTGAGATGAGGGAGAGTGGGAAAAGAAGGGAGAAGTGGCCTTGGTTATGTGGGCCAAAAAAAAAAAAAAAGGAATTGGGGCTAATATCTCTATCTTTGTATAATTTCCTGCTGTGGAGCCTGCTCCCCTGATGCAATTGACATTGCCTGTATTACTGGAGAATTATCATTTCTATTTAGATGTAGAAATAAAAGAATGATGGTGTAGATTTAGACTAATTGTTTTCTTTGAGGTACTGTAGGATAGTAGTATGGAAATATGAATTATCATGTTGCTAGGCAAAGTTAATTGGTGTAGAAAATTTTCTGTGTATCTTGCCTCTGATAGATCATTTGAGTAATCCTCTCCCTACTTTCCCCGTGAATTTTTGCTTGTTAAAATTCAGACTTTGGTGATGTTCACAGAATTTCTAGCCTAAATCAGTTCAATTAGAACCTCCCTAGGGTTGTCTGTTCCTTGTTAGGACTGTAAGTTGTTTGACTTGCATGACCTTGGCCTTTCCTAATGTAGGCATGGACTGAGAAGAACCTGTGGTTGCTGGGGAAAATAAAAACATGGCGTTTTATGATTTCCTCATTTCATCTACTTAATTTTGTTCCTTAAAAGACATGGCATGCATGAATGAGTACTGAAAGGCTGCTGTAGCTCTCACTAAATATTTAAGTAAATTAATTGCCTTAGAAAAGGTCATCAAAATCTTTAGATGTTATAAATTATGTGATTCAATGAAACTAAATTCTGCCACTCAAATTCTTCTTTTCTTGTGTCTGAAACATATAAGACTTTTAGTCTAGAATAGTTTTCTCATTTCTTTCCCACCCACATTCCCTGTCAATTTGTTTTCTCTACTTTGAGTTCAGGCTTTTCCCTCATTCTTGCAGGGGAAATGGGGTTCACTGTGTGATTATTGAAGCGCTACAGTTAATTCCTTTTCTGGAAGAAAGGGGAAGTCTTTCTCCCTTCCATAAATCAAAATGAATAGGATGAAATGAAAAAAAAAGGATTAAACCTCTTGCCAACACAGTATATGAGATCTCATTAGATCAATTATATCCAACGATTCCAGATCTAAGTTTTTAAGAGGCCATGATATATGTCTTTAATTCACTGTTTAAGTCCTCCTACCTGCGTGGTGTTATAGACTGTTAATTTTCAATGATGAAAATAATTTAATTAATTTTCTCTCTACTTATTTAAGGATTGGTCTAATAGAGTAAAAGCTGATTCTAATTCTAGCAAACACTTTCTGCGTGAAATTTGGCAAGCCATTTCAATTCTCTGCATCTCTGGTTCCTTATCTGTGAGGCAAGGCATAGTTTTTCTTTTCTTTCCTTTGTGTGAGCCTGCAAGGGGAGTTAGAGAATGAGAGGTGGGGAGAAAGAAAGTGGGGAAAGTCTCGATACTGTTGTCCTACTGAATTAAAAATGATGTTTTCCTCACACTTTAGACAGAATTTTAATTCCCAGAGGGAAATGTATTGTTTTCTCTTAAATTAGAATATAAGCATTTTAAAGACAGGAACTTGTGCCTTCTCCATATTAATTTAGGCTGTACAGGGCAGACCCAAATATTGCAAATTTTTATTTCATAGATTTGTGCCTTTAGGCACAATCTTGGTTGTTTTAACTTTTTTTTGCAAAGTCTTCCAAAGTTTTCAGTACAGTAATGTATACATATATTATTCTAATAGCAGTTTAAAAATAATCGGCATCTTGGCCTATGGGAGAAGTTTGAGAAAGTCCTTGCTGTGGACTGAATGCTTCTATTCCCCAAAGTCACATGTTGAAATCTTAACCCCCAAAGTGATGGTATTTGGAGGTGGGGCTTTGGGAGGTCTTATCTTAGGTCATCAGGTTATAGTTCATGATTGAGATTGTAAGGAGAGACGAGAGAGCTTGCTCTAGCACTTTCTGCTCTCTGCCATATGAAGATACAACAAGAAGAGGTCCATCTACAAACCAAGAAGCAGGCTTTCACCAGACACTGAATATGCCAGCACCTTGATCTTGGATTTCCAGCCTCTGTAACTGTGAAAAGTAAATTTGTGTTGTATAAGCCACCCAATCTATGGTATTTTTGTTATAGCAGCCTGAGCTAAGATAGTCCTTTGAGGAAATAGTGCAAAATGTAAATAAGTGACAGCAAGACTACCTCACAATTACAATGTATCCTCATCGGCAACTGTTGACCATTATGTGTTTCAGCAGATACCAGTTGTTTAATACTTCTCTGTGCCGGAAGACTTTTTGAAATTATGTCAGGTGTTGGACAGACATTTTGTTCAGAGCATAAAGTCATTTTTAATAATTTCTGTCTCTTTGGAGAATGAATCTAAATTTTTCCAAACACCTGGAGCCATTCTAGAGATGTATAACTTTTAAGATCTTGACACCCTAATTTCCTAAGTCATCTTACACAAACCACATGGAGTGATGGTTCAGACTTGCTGCAGTAAATTTTTTGGGGGTGGGCTATAGGATTACAGAACAGGGGTTACCAACTGATGAAGATCTTCAAAGATCTTTAAACTTTACCTGGGACTTCTCTGGTGGTGCAGTGGTTAAGAATGCAGGGGACACGGGTTCGATCCCTAGTCCAGGAAGATCCCACATGCCGCGGAGCATCTAAACCCGTGTGCCATAACTACTTAGCCTGCACTCTAGAGCCTGCGAGCCACAACTACTGAGCCTGTGTGCCACAACTACTGAAGCCCATGTGCCTAGAGCCTGTGCTTCACAACAAGAGAAGCCACTGCAATGAGAATCCCATGCACCGCAACAAAGAGTAGCCCCTGCTCGACACAACTAGAGAAAGCCCACGTGCAGCAACGAAGACCCAATGCAGCCAAAAATAAATTAAAAAAAAAACTTCACCTGATCCATGTCTACTTATATTCAATAGTATTGTTTCCAACTTCTCCACTTTTAGTTTCTGTTGTTGTTCAGGGACTTCTCAGTCTATTTCTTTTTCCACCTCTGGTATCTCAAAATTCAAGAAATACAAAGTAGATTATTTTCATAAAAATATTTTTGAATTCCAGCCATAACTTCTGGTTTCTCTCATTAATGGAATTTCCCACATTCTGTTTTGCAGTGAGTGCTTATGTCGTTAAGCACCCACTTGAGAGTTTTAGTGAAGGGCATAAAGCTAGGGAATGCCTTCCTTCCAGTCAAACCCAAATTCAGAGCCCTTTCTGCTCCATATCTAACTGAAGAAAGAAGCACATTGCAAATCCTCCAGGAATCGAGCCCTGTCTACTTACATTTGGACAGTAGGCCCCCTAAATGCTGTTGACAGTTACTCTTCACCTCCCTCATCCAGTTTAAGCACAGGGAATATTTTTGTTGCTGTTCCCTCAGATTCAGTGTCTGCTCATTTTTCTGTCTGTCCTTAGAGTGCTTTTTGTGTTAGTGTTTCCTGTCATAGGCAGTTAGTTCCTGGAATTTCTTTGATTCAGGTTGAATGACACTCTGTTCAAGTTATGGGCATTACTAACTGCATCTGTCAATGACATGGTGGAAAGCAGGTTTTTAGGTGGTGATTAATGCCAGTCTCTCTACAAAACCTGGCTTCAGGAGTAAAATAATAGAGTTATTTCTCATTCCCAGTAGAAGCTTAGAATACCTTTATTTATGCCTCATAAAATTGGACATGACTGATTCAGAACTAGTGATCTCTGCTTGCTGTGTTTCATGTTTATCACCCAAATAAATTGAAAATCAGTAGTTGCTAACTAATAATTATATAAACAGGATCAGTGTAAGGTATTGTTCACTTATTTAGAATTGTGAGAACTTTAGCAAACTAGTTCCTAAGATTATATATCCTCAGGGTTAGAAAAGATCTCAACAGTCACCTTCAGTCCTCTGTGTGGCCTAGTTTCTTCATCTTCAAAAGGAATGAAGACAGAATAATTAGACAAGATGATCTACCAGCTGTGAAATTCTGTGATACTATGTTGTGGGTATTTCAGCACTTGAGTTGGTGAATCAGGATCAGTCTCAGGAATAAATTGAACATTTTGGGGGGAATATCAGAAATGTTGGTTGCTAGTACTCTCCAGGTGTTAAAGTGCCAGACAATATAATTCTTAGTATATAATTATTGCTTTGCAATTTATTCAGTTATTTTTCTGAGAACATTCGGAGATTAGTCAATATTATTTTGAGAATAGTCAGCATCTTACAACTAATTTATAAACATACAACTAAATCCTGAAAACCCAGCATCCTGTGGACTAAATTTTTGTGTTCCCCAGATAACTATGTTGAAGTCCTTAATTTGTAATGTGATGGTATCTGGAGGTGAAGATTTGGTGAAGTAATTCGGTTTGGTTGACGGTGGAGGCTTCATGATGGAATTGGTACCCTTATGAGAGGATGAACAGGCCGGAGTTTTCTCTCTCTACCATGTGAGGGCACAATAAAAAGGCTGTCTGTAAACCAGGAAGAAGAAGAGGGCCCTCACCAGAACCCAGTCATGCTGGCACCCTGAGTTCAGCCTTCCCAGCCTTCAGAACTGTGAGAAATAAATTTTTGTTGTTTAAACCACTTACGCTATGGAATTCTGTTAATAGCATCTTGAACAGACTAAGACACATCTCAAAAAAAAAAACACAAAACAAAACTCCCTCTCTTTGGATTTCATTTCCTACAAACATGATCTTATTACCTCCTTGAATGACTCCCATGTCCTGCCAGACCAAAACCACTCTCCTAACTTGCACGCTTGCATTTCTTAACCTGTCTAGTAGTGAGAAGAAATTTAAAGAGAATAACACCAGAATCTATTGTTTATTTCTTACTAATAGTGTGTTACATGTAGATAAACCTAGCAAACGATAATAGTTCTCATCCAGAGTTTTTATCAACAATATTGTTTGTCTTCATAAATTTGGGAGTTAAATTGAGTTACCATAGAGATGAGAATAGGTCAAAAACCAACTCAGATTCGGAAGAAAATAAGTAACCACTATAGAATTCTGTGTGAAGGCTTATTTCTGACTTAGGTTACTACACATGACATAGGTTTTCCTCAAGTTTCTGTGAAACTCTGGAATTTCAGGGAATGAATACTGCTTATTTCTCACAAAGACAGTGAATCCTGAGGAACAAAAGACAGTGTGCTTAGGGCAAGGCATAGTGGACTTGATGTTCTGCCTCAAGGCCCATGCAGAATAACCTTTATCTTCCTTGAGAATGCACAATGTTGGTGTAGAGGTAGGAGAAAAGAAGTAGCGGCAGATGGGCTCTTGGGCTCTTGTTAGTCTGGAGGTCGTGTTGTGAAGCTAGCTCTTGTTAGTCTGGAGGCCGTGTTGTGGAGATAGCTATGTGCAGGAAATGATAGGCACACTCTAGGGGCTGAGGGCCTTGCTCCTACAACCACAAGAAATAAATTTTGTCAACAAACGGTGAGGTTGGAAGAAGACCCTGAGCCTCAAACAGGATGCAGATTTAGCCAGCGCCTTGACTGCAGCCTTGTTAGACCCTGAACACAGAGGACTGATGTAAATTGTGCCCAGATTCATGACCTATGGAAACTGTGAGGTATTAAATATATGTTGTTCTAAGATGCTAAAAAAAAAAGAAAAAAGGAATGCACCATGTCAAACATCTGCTAGAGAAGGTGAAAATGCCGTAACATCTACCCTTGAAGGATTTAAAATATATTTATTTGTAGAACTAATAATTTGTAGAACTAACTAAGTGGATGTGTGTGGGTGGGGGAGAGTTGTGAGGCTTAGCAAAACTCAGGTGAGAGGCGACCAAGTATGGTCTCAAGGCCTCCTGTCCCTCTAAATTCTTTGATCCTCACGGAAAAGAGGCATCATATTACAGAATTTCTCTATAAGATCTCTTGGGAAATAGCTACTAAATGAACTGAGAAAGCACTGAACTGTGTGTAACATGTTCCCCAAGTATTGAGACTTGACTTTGTGATGTTTCCCAAAGAAAGAAAACCACAGAGTGGTTTCAGGGTGGGTGTCTGCTCGGGGATATGATGAGAACTTGGTCTTCATCTCCTGGTAATAAGCTCACCTTTCAGTTCCATTTGCTTTCAGAGTCATCAAGAAAGAAGGACAAGAGCTAACCTTTTCTTGACCTGTGCTTATGAAGGACTACATCACGCCTGCAGTGCCATTCTCTGCAGCCTTGCCATGTAAATCTGGGTGTGGCTGGTGAGGGTTCTTTTGCTCTTAACAGAGCTCCCAAATAATTTGCTTCTTCCAGTGGCAAAAGTATTGCCCTACTATGATTTAAATGTTTAGCTTAGTATTTGGAACTTGAACATACATTCTTGAAAAATTCAGGGCTTCCTGTGAATTGGAGAGCCCTTTGACTGGAAAGACCTTCACTCCAGTCAAACTTCATGTGCTTTATTCCTTAGACTATTTCTTTTCTTTCTTCCTCACAGTCATATACTCTCTACAGTGAGAGCATGATAGTAAAACATTTCAGCAGAGGTTCTTGTCTTGCTAAGCTACAATGATAAAGGTAAGATATCTGAGTAATAATTAGTGTCTTTGAAGCCCAAGGTGGTTGTTGAAGGCTTCAGGTACTTTTTTATTAGCACCAAACACAAAAATTAATTAAAAGTAGCCAGGGATTAATTTTAAATCTGTGTCACTGGTAGTATCTTCTCAGTATCAAATAGTTACTTGAATAATGTCTCCAAAATGTTGTAAAAGTGTGTTTACATTTTCAGAGGATTCGGTATTTGGTGCAAAAACCAAGATTTGAAAATATACAATGAAAGAGGCTTTAGCATGTTATTATTTTAAAGAGTGATCAATAGGTAAATATCAGAGTATCAGTCAAGGACACTTATTGAAAGCCAATACTAAGTATAAGGGATTCAAAGATGAGCAAGGCTGAGCCCTGCCTTTGAGCTGAGCAGAGGAGGCAGACATGAAAATAACAAATACAGCAGAACAACTCACTATTCAAAGGGCCTTTCAGAAATCCACTGGGCTCAGCCTCCTTGTTTATTGAACTTCCTGATGCCACCAATATTTCTTGGTTTGAATGAGTTATTATTTCCTCTGGAGTTATAGAGTTTTATATTTGTTACTTGACAAATGACAGACATCATCTGACAAATGTCCAAACACTCCTGTAACAGCCATTTATCAAAGTGACTAGTGCTTTAAAGGCACAGTGCTTACCCCTAAGTACAGACGGTTTGTGCACTAGAGAGACCTGAAAGACAACAGAGAGGCAGAGAGAAAGGCATTGCCTGCTTTATCTTCTGTGGTGTTTGGTGTTTTTATCCAAACATTAATTCTCGCATTTTAAAGTGCTTTAAGTTACTTTGTAGGAGGTGAATGTCAAAAACCACAGCACTAAAATGTTAACAATGGTGACTCCAGATATTATTTAGAGCATCATTTTGTAGTTCATAGGTCAAAAGTAGAAAGGTAGGGATAATCAGTTACACAATTTTAAAAGAAAAAGAACCATAAGTGCTTGTTATAGACTGAATGTTTGTGTACCCCCCAAATTTGTATGTTGAAATCCTAACCCTCAATGTGATAGTATTTGGAGGCTAGAACTTTGGGAGGTGATTAGGTCATAAAGCTAGAGCTCTCACGAATGGTATTAGTACCCTTGTAAAAGAGATCCCAGAGAGTTCCCTCCCCCCTTTTGCCACGTGAGGCTGCAGTGTGACATCAGTGTACTAGGAAGTGGGCTCATGAATATCCCAGTGCCTTGATCTTGGACTCCCAACTTCCAGAACTATGAGAAATAAGTTTCCATTGTTTATAAGTCCACCAGTGTATGGTAATCTGTTATAGCAGCCTGAACAAACTAAGATGGTGCTTTTGACCTGTTTCACTAACGTAAGATTTAATTTACCCTTATTCCCTCCTCCAACAAAATTGTTTGCTCTTTCTTTTAAAAAATGAATTTTTATTAAATATGAAATATAAAAAGGTAGTGTAAAATATAATGTATGCCATAGAGAATAACACTTAAATGTGTAATGTACTCATCATTTTCCTTCCACAGAAAAATTACCCTTATCCTGATTCTTCTATTTATCATTCTCTAATTCTTTACAGTTTTCCCGTATATGTTTGCATTCTGAAACAACATCTCTGGCTTTTCATATTAATATAATATTAATAGAATCATATTGTATATATTCTTTAAAAATTTAACCATTATGAGTCAATTCATTGTTAACTGCCATATAATATCGCATAATTTATTTATGTACAAATACACTACCATTTATTTATCCTTTAAACTGCTGAAGGAAATTTTCAGTGTCTTTCTGTGGTACAAGCAGTGGTACTAGAGGCATCCTTGCATATGCCTCCTGGCGAATTGTCTAAGAGTTTCTAAGATGTATACCTAGGAAGAGATTGCTGGGTCATAAGGTCTGCATATGTTCAGAAGACACAATGTTATTAGTATGTCAGTTCTCCCACAAAAGATTTATAGATTTAATGTAATGTCAGTCAAAATCCCAGCAAGCGTTTTAGGCAGAAACTGACAAGTTGATTCCAAATTTATATGGAAATGCCAAAAGCCTAGAACTGCCAAAACAATTGGGAAAAGGAGGTCAAAACTGAAAATTTTACACTACTGATTTCAGGACTTACTATAGGAAAGTAAGCAAAATAATCATCCTATTTGTGTAAAGATAGACAATTAGAACAACAGAACAGAATAGTAGTCTATAAATAGACCACACGCATATGGTCGAAGGGTTTTGATAAAAATGCTAGGATAATTCTATGGGTAAAATAATCTCTACAACAAACTGTGCAATAACAATTATGTAGTCATATGAGAAAAAAAATGAACCTTGACTTTTACCTTGTACCATGTGCAAAAGTTGACTCAAAATGAATCATATACTAAAATATCAAAATCTAAAACTTCTAGAAGAAAATCTTAGTGTCCTTAAATTTGACAGAGTTTTCTTATGTGCGATACAGAGCTATAAAAGGAAGGTCAGTAAGTTAGACTTAATGAAAGTTAAAAACAGGGATGAATAGACAAGCTACAGACAAAGCACATGTTCAATAAAGAACTTGTACCTAGGCTATATTAAGAACTCTTACAACTCAATATAGTCCAACTAAAAACAGGGAGAAATGTTAATATCCAATGTTAATATCCCTAAAAGAAGGAGTGCTTATAATAAGAAAATGCTTTTCAATAAGAAAAAGTATACCGTGATAGAAAAATGTGGATGGTATGTGAATAGACAGTAAACAAAACAACAAAAATACTAATTTAACCCCATTAATAATTAAATATGCAAATAAAAGTAACTCAATATTTTTCATTTACCAAGATTTCAGAAATTAAAAAAAATCTAAACAAATCAGGTGTAAAGCAAAACAGGCAATTTCAAGTACTTCTGATGGTGTATATTCACAGAATTTTTTTGGAGGGCATTGTGCTAAGTGTGTCTGAGTATCCCAACTTCATTCTTGTGGACTGGGCAATCACACACTTAGAAAATAATTGTATATTTTTAAATATATATTTACTGTAGCACTATTTATAGTAAAATTATAGAAACAACCTAAATGCTCATTAGCAGAGGAGTAGTTACATAAATTATAATATATGCATAGTATGGAATATATAGCTATAAAAAGTGATGATTGACCAGTTTTTCCCATTTCCATCCATCCTTTTATCCATCCACATATTTATCTCTTCGTGTGTGTGTGTGTGTGTGTGTGTGTGTGTGTGTGTGTGCACGTATGTGTGTGTGTAACTAGGTGAAGTTACTCCTGAATTAAATGTTACATGTTCTGAGGCAGAAAATGAGAGTTTTTCAATCGGAGAGAAAAGTGCTTCCCCTGCTTGAGGCGGTAGGGAGTTTAGGAGAGAGGGATGAGTCTAGGAAAAGCTGAGAAAATACATATGGACAAGTGAAAATAATGAGATGGTGGCTCTAAATCATGATAGAATATTTTGCACTGCTCAAGAAGACTATACTCCTTGTGGTAATGTCTACATTTGCCCCATGGACTGAATTAGCCTCCCTCCAATGATGTTATTATCTCCAGAGAAAGAACTTAGGGAGAGAAGAAAGCTTTTTATGCAGGATGAGATTCAGATTCAAAGTTAATACCTAACTTGAATATTAAAAGAAATGTAATATCATTTAATTCCCTAACTGCTGAAGCAAAACACACCAATTATTGTACATCAGTGTATGCTTATAAGAAGAGATGTCTTGAATACAGTCACTTAAAAGCTTATGGTGCTCATCTTTGGGTAGTGAGATTTCTACTGACTATAACTTTCTTCTTCTAACTTTTTTATGTTGTTTGATCTTTTCCAAACAACCAAGTATTATTTTTACAAAATCCAAAAGATTATTTAAATAAAATGCCATTAAATTTTGCATGTGATCATTTCATTAGCGAAATGAAGCTGACTAATTTTAAATATGTTTAATTAATTTTTGAACTTTGAAAATGTTTTCATCTACCTACAGATACTCCTGTACAAACTTCCTGTAAAAATTAAAACATTGAACTCTGTAAAGAAAATTCCTCTTTCTTTGACTTAGGAATGTTATAATTTTGAAGATAACCTGTATATTTTCAAGAGTCCCTCTTTTGTTCTTATGCCTTTTCTATTTAATTTTCACCTCTCTACAGATTGTCATAAGTAAGTTCAGCAGAGTTACCAGGATTTCTGAAGGTGGTGTGTGTTTTATAAAAATTCCTCTTATGAGCTCAGAGATTAGAGCAGATATGGCCAAACAGTAGTTTTTAATCTACTTAAAGAATATCTTGGAATAAATTTTGTAGTAGAGTCCGTATAATAACGCTCACTCTGGCAAACAATTTAAAGTACTTCTCATAATATATACATATGTATATATTGGGCTGGCCAAAAGATTCATTCATTTTTTTCCATAAGATGGCTCTAGTAAACTTAGTTGTCTTTAGCTTCATTCAAAGCAATTTTAATGGGTTGTATGTGACAGCTGTCATATCAGCATGCATTTTAAAAAAAGACTTATCAAAATTGGTGAATTTGGGGGACTTCCCTGGTGGTGCAGTGGTTAAGAATCTGCCTGCCAATGCAGGGGACATGGGTTCGATCCCTGGTCCAGGAAGATACCACGTCGCGGAGCAACTAAGCCTGTGAACCACAACTACTGAGCCTGTGAGCCACAACTACTGAAGCCCACGCGCCTAGAGCCCGTGCTCCGCAACAAGAGAAGCCACCGCAATGAGAAGCCTGCGCACCTCAACCCAACGTGGCAAAAATAAATAAATAAAATGGTTAACTTAAAAAAAAAAGGCTGAATTTTTGTGTATTTTAATATTGAAGATGGAAGAAAAAAGCAACATTTTTGGCATATTATGCTTTATTATTTCAAGAAAGGTAAAAACTCAACAGAAACGCAAAGAAAAAAGATTTGTGCAGTGTATGAAGAAGGTGCTGTGACTGATCAAACGTTTCAAAAGTAGTTTGTGAAGTTTCATGCTGGAGATTTCTCACTGGATGATGCTCCACGGTTGGGTAGACCAGTTGAAGTTGATAGCGATCAAATCGAGACATTATTTGAGAACAATCAATGTTACACCACGTGGGAGATAGCCAACATACTCAAAATATCCAAATCGAGCATTGAAAATCGTTTGCACCAACTTGGTTATATGAATCGCTTTGATGTTTGGGTTCCACGTAAGTTAAGTGAAAAAAACCTTCTTGACCGTATTTCCGCATGTGATTCTCTAATTAAGCCTAACGAAAACGTTCCATTTTTAAAACAAATTGTGATGGACAATGAAAAGGGGATAATGTACAATAATATGGAACAGAAGAGTTCGTGGGGCAAGCAAAATGAACCCCCACCAACCACACCGAAGGCTGGTCTTCATCCAAAGAAGGTGATGTGTATATATATAGTGGGATTGGAAGGGAGCCCTCTATTATGAGCTCCTTCCGGAAGACCAAATGATAAATTCCAAGTGCTGTTCCTAGTTAGACCAACTGAAAGCAGCCCTTGGTGAAAAGCGTCTGGAATTAGTCAACAGAAAATGCATAATCTTCCATCAGGATAATGTAAGACCTCATGTTTCTTTGATGACCAGGCAAAAACTGTTACGGTTTGGCTGGGAAGTTCTGATTCATCCACTGTATTCACTAGACATTGCACCTTCAATTTCCATTGATTTTGGTCTTTACAAAATTCTCTTAATGGAAAAAGTTACAATTTCCTGGAAGCCTGCAAAAGGCACCTGGAACAGTTCTTTGCTCAAAAAGATGAAAAGTTCTAGGAAGATGGAATTATGAAGTTGCCTGAAAAATGGCAGAAGGTAGTAGAACAAAAGGGTGAATACATTGTTCAATAAAGTTCTTGGTGAAAATGAAAAATGTGTCTTTCATTTTTACTTAAAAACTGAAGGCACTTTCTGGCCAACCCAATATATTATATATATAATTATATCTCAGATATAGTATAGTTTGAAAACACTGCCTTAATAAATTATTCTCCTGGTCTGACATCCAGTAAGGGGGCTCCTTGGTATAAGTAGAGGAAAATCAAAGAATAATAAGGTCAGCTTCCTGGCCCCGGAGAGCTTAGGCTATGACTGTGTGGGCCTCTGTTTCGGGGAACATAATCTTCCCATTAAGTTGACTTAAGTTTTTGTAATATTGTGATTAGTTATTGTGAAAAGTCTTTGTAAGTATTTGTTATCTAAAACAAAATAAATCAGAATAGGTTCTCTGATGCTACAGTCTTAAACTCATCAGAATATAATACTCCTGAGATGAGGTACGTTGTTCTAGAGCTCAACTCCTAATCTTCTAAAACTCACCGTGTATTCTTAAACCAGTCATTTAAATTTTCCTATTTCCATTTTGGTCATCTGTAAACTATAAATAAAACTGACCTCATTGACTTCTTTGGTAAGTGTTCTAAAATTGTAGACAACATTAGAATAAGATTTACTTATCCTGAACTCACAGGGAATTAGTAGTCATTAATTGCTGGGGATTTAAAGTAGATAGGGATGGATTAGATGCTAGCATTCCAATTGTTACAGATTAAAAATTGAATAAGATATGGTGTATGATACCTGGTTAGATTTGCACTTCAGAATTGCCCTATAATATTGGAGCAACTAGGTAATCCACACACACCCTGGGCCTTGAGGTTTTCATTTATTAAATGGATGTAAGAGTAGGACTTGCTCTATTTAATAAGATTAGTATGAGAGTCACATGAGATAATATATGAAAAAACTTTATGCATTGGAGTGGCCTATGAGTATAGATGACTAATGTATCAGATTTTTCCTTAATATAAATAGAATACACTGGATTATCATCTAGGTTTTTATTTTCTATGTATATTATATGCACATAATTTAAGGAAGTCATTATGAATATTCTTGCATTTTCTATGCCAAAATACAGCTGTAAATATAAATGCAGTTGTGGTACATAAAAATGTTTACTACGCTACACAACAGATGCACATATCCCACATACCCCACCCTACCCACATCCTGAGATGGACTTTAGAGGTTGTAACCCTTGTAGCATCAAACACTGACACGCAAAGTACTACTGGATTGCTGGTAGCTTTTGGCCAGAGTTTCCTGCAGAAATTGTTACCTATCTCACAACAAATATATATAACAATTTTTTTCTACTTTATTTTCTTCAGGTACTGCAATACTGAAGTTCAGGTTGATTTTTAGCCCCCACATATCTCTTCCCCTCAGAGCTTCAGAAGTATTTTTTTCTTTATATTTTATTTTTTTTCTTCTACCATTTTCTGTCTGTACTATTTGGCCTATTACAGGCATTTTTGGCCAATCAGAAACTTCGTTTCTTCCAGGCCAATAAATTACTCTGTGATCTAGGCCAATCAGAGTGTCTTACCTTAATTCACTTTTTACTAGCAGCCCAGGGTTATCATTTTGGCTGTGAAAGTGAGTGCATGTATGATTAAAACAAGCCAAAGAAAGATTCAGGAATCTGAGAAAATCCCAAGCCAGATTAATAATGAAGAAAAGAAAAGCACACCTATGAACATCATTATAAAACTTCTGGAAAACAAAAGTAAAGAAAAACAGAAATCTAAACACAGAGACCAAAAAGAGACATATTAAGTAAATGGGAATGTTGATAAGAATGGCAGCTAACTACTCCCTAATAACAACCATAGACAAAAAATGAAAAAGAAAAAAAAAAAAAGGAACAGCATTTTTTAGTGCTAAAGGAAAAAACCCTGTCAACCTAGAATTCTATATTCAGTGAAGCCTTTGTGGAAGTCCAAGTGTCCAGCAAAGAAATTGTAGGACACTGTTGGATACACTGGAGAGGGTAAGAAGAATATTTTGACTTTCACCCCTGTCATGCTTCCCTCAGCTCAGTGCCAAGAGAACACATCTTGGGCCATAATTTCTGCTGTGGAGGAAAGTGAAACTATGTTAGTGAGCACTTCCCTAGCTATGATGGACACTGTCAAAGAGGCTCATTTCTCTCTTTCCCCATCCAGAGTACTGATTGTGAGAGGCATGATTTGGCGGGGGTGGTGGTGGTGGCAGTGAGTGGCTTGGAGAAGAGCAGCCAGAGCTCAGAATGGAATGTATCAGAACATGGATTCTACTAACCATGTCATGGACTCTACTGGGAGGCCTGCCCATGAGCTGCTGGGGATGCCTTGCCTGCAGATAACTCCAGTTGGCCCATGGGCACCCCTAGTGCTCCATGGGCCTCACTCACATATCCCCCACTCCATGCCTGGCTCATCGGTATGCTCCTGATGGCAGCGAGAGCAAGCTATTGTAGATAGCGAGTGAGTACATGCAGAAAGCCAACCAGGATCTGCAGGCCTGGGAGAGACCACAAAGTTGAGCATTTAGCACCGCCCTTGTGAAAGCAAAAGGGAAGCTGTCAGCATCCAGCCTGGCTTGGCAGGATGGAGAGAAGGCATACAGGCTTAAGAATTCTGCCACGAGAGAGTAAGAAATGTGGAGCAGGCAAATCCGTAGAAGGTCTGAGTGAGCCTTAGGATCCCTAGTAGGGCTAACAGAAGGCATTTCTCTCCTGAAATCAGTCACTAAAAGGTGGTGGAGGTGACTGCTACTTCAGATGTGAAGACAGCAGTGCAAGACATGAAGGAACGTGAAAAATCAAGGAAACATAACATCAACGAAGAAATCAAATATTTTTTTCAGTAACAGATCCCTAATACATGGAGGTCTACAATTTACCTGTTAAAAATTCAAAATAGTTGCTTCAAGGAAGCCTAATGAGCTACAAGAAAACACAGAAAGACAATTGAATGAAACTAGGAAAACCATACATTAGTAAAATCAAACGTTAACGAAGAGGTAAAATCATTACAAAGAACCAAACAGAAATTCTAGAGTTGAAGAATAGAGTTAATGAAATGAAAAATGCAATAAAGAGCGTCAATAGTAGAACAGATCAAGCAAAAGAAAGAATTTGTGATGTAGAAGACAGTACTTTTGTAATTGTCCAGTCAGAGAAGAATGAAAATAAAGAGTGAAGAGAGCCTGTGTTAACTATGGGATATCTTGAAGAGAAGCAATCTGCAAATTATTGGATTCCAGAAGGAGAAGAGAGGGAGAAGGGGACAGAAAGCTTATTTAAAGAAATAATAGGGGCTTCCCTAGTGGCGCGGTGGTTGAGAGTCCGCCTGCTGATGCAGGGGACACGGGTTTGTGCCCCGGTCCAGGAGGATCCCACATGCCGCCGTGGCCACTGAGCCTGTGCGTCCGGAGCCTGTACTCCACAATGGGATAGGCCTCAACAGTGAGGCCTAAAAAAAAAAAAAAAAAAAAAGGAATAATAACTAAAACTTCCCAAATCTGGGGAGAAATTTGGACACCCAGATTCATGAAGCATATAGTTCCTGAAACAAATTTAATCAAAAGAGATCTTCTGCAAGACACATTATAATAAAACTGTCAAAAATCTAAAACAGAGAGAATCTAAAAAGAAACAAGAGAAAAAACGTTTGTACTTGCAAGGGAATCCCCATAAGGTTATCAGTAGATTTCTCAACAGAAACCTTACAGGCCAGGAGAGAGTGGGATGATATATTCATAGTGTTATATGAGAAAAACTGAATACTTAATCCAATAAAATTTTCCTTCAGGCCACTGAGCCTGCACGTCTGGAGCCTGTGCTCTGCAACGGGAGAGGCCACAACAGTGAGAGGCCCGCATATCTCAAAAAAACAAACAAACAAACAAAAACTATAGCTACAATAATTTGGTAATGAATACTCAATATAAAAAGTGGTAAACTGTGACATCAGAACCATAAAAGAGGGAGAGTAAAAGGGTAGAGTTTTTGTGTGCTACCAAATTAAGTTGTTACCTTTGTAAAATACACTTGTTTCTATAAGAAATATTGTCTAAGTTTAAGTAGTACAGTCTGGTGATTTGATACACATATATAATTGCAAAATGCCTATCACAATAGGGTTAGTTAATTTTATCTTAATAAAGCTGGAAAAGGTAATACAGGAGATAGAAATACATTAAAATTTTTTAAATTTATATTGGAGTATAGTTGATTTACAATGTTGTGTTAATATCAGGTGTACAGCAAAGTGATTAAGTTATATGTATACATACATCTAATCTTTTTCAGATTCTTTTCCCATTTAGGTTACTACAGAATATTGAAGAGTCCCCTGTGCTATACAGTAGGACCTTGTTGATTATTTAAAAAAAAAATTTTTTTATTTTTTGGCCACATTGGGTCTTTATTGCTGTGTGCGGGCTTTCTCTAGTTGTGGCAGGCAGGGACTACTCTGTTGTGGTGCATAGGCTTCTCATTGCAGTGGCTTCTCTTGTTGCGGAGCATGGGTTGTAGGCATGCGGGTTTCAGTAGTTGCAGCAGGTGGGCCCTAGAGCATGCGGGCTTCAGTAGTTGTGGTGCGTGGGCTCAATAGTTGTGGCTCGTGGTCTCTAGAGTGCAGGCTCAGTAGTTGTGGCGCATAGGCTTAGTTGCTCTGCAGCGTGTGGGATCTTCCCAGACCAGTGATTAAATCCATGTCCCCTGCAATGGCAGGTGGATTCTTAACCATTGTGCCACCAGGGAAGTCCGATTATCTATTTTACATAGAGTCGTATGTATATGTTAATCCCAAACTCCTCATTTATCCCTCCCCCCCCCAACATTTCCCCTTTGGTAATCCTAAGTTTGTTTTCTAAGTCTGCCAGTCTGTTTCTGTTTTGTAATTAAGTCCATTTGTATCATTTTTTTAGATTCCACATATAAGTGATATCATATGATATTTCTGTCTGACTTTCTTCACTTAGTATGATAATCTCTAGGTACATCCATGTTGCTGCAAATGGCATTATTTTATTCTTCTTATGGATGAGTAATATTCCCTTGTATATACATACCACACCTTTATCCATTTCTCTGTTGATGGACATTTAGGTTGTTTGCATGTCTTGGCTATTGTAAATAGTTCTGTAGCGAAACTTGGGGTGCATGTATCTTTTTGAATTATGGTTTTCTGTGGATGTATGCCCAGGAGTGGGATTACTGGATTATACGGTAGCTCTATTTTTTTAAGGTTTTTTTTTTTTAAGGTTTTTAAGGAACCTCCAAACTGTTCTCCACAGTAGGTGTACCAATTTAGATTCTCACTAACAGTGTGGAAGGGTTCCCTTGTCTCCACACTCTCTCCAGCATTTATTGTTTGTAGACTTTTTGATGATGGCCATTCTGACTGGTGAGAAGTGATACCTCATTATAGTTTTGATTTTTATTTCTTAAATAGCAATGTTGAGCATGTTTTCATGTGCTTTTTGGCTATCTGTAGGTCTTCTTTGGAGAAATGTCTATTTAGATCTTCTGCCCATTTTTGGCATGTTTATTTTTTTCAAATTGAGCTGCATGTGATGTTTTGTATATTTTGGAGATTAATCTCGTTGGTTGCATCATTTGTAAATATTTTCTGCCATTCTGTTGGTTGTCCTTTCATTTTGTTTATAGTTTCCTTTGCTGTGCAAAGGATTTAAGTTTAATTAGGTTCCATTTTTTAATTTTTGTGTTTATTTTCATTACTCTCAGAGGTGGATCCAAAAAGACATTGCTGCAGTTTATGTCAAAGAATGTTCTCCCTGTGTTTTCCTCTAAGAGTTTTAGAGTATCCGATATTACATTTAGGTTTATTTTTGTGTATGGTGCTAGAGAATGTTATAATTACATTCTTTTACATGTAGCTATCCAGTTTTCCCAGCCCCACTTATTGTAGAGACCGTTTTCTGCATTGTATATTCTTGCTTCCTTTTTCATAGATTAATTGACCATAGTTGCATGGGTTTATTTCTGGCTTTCTATCCTGTTCCACTGCTCTATATTGCTGTTTTTGTGCCAATACCATACTGTTTTGATTACCATTGCTTTGTAGTATAGTCTGAAGTTGTGGAGCCTGATTCCACCAGTGCCGCTATTCTTTCTCAAGATTCCTTTGGCTATTCAGGGTCTTTTATGTTTCCATACAAATTGAAAAATTTTTTTGTTCGAATTCTGTGAAAAATGCATTGGTAATTTGATAGGGATTGCATTGAATCTGTAGATTGCCTTGGGTAGTATAGTCATTTTGACAATATTGTTTCTGCTAGTCTAAAAACATGGTATATCTTTCCATCTGTTTGTGTCAATTTTGATTTCTTTCAACAGCATATGACAGTTTTTGGAATACAGGTCTTTCACCTCCTTAGGTAGGTTTATTCCTAGGTATTTTATTTTTTTGATGTGATGGTAAATGGGATTGTTTCCTTAATTTCTCTTTTTGATCTTCCATTGTTAGTGTATAGAAACACAACAGATTTCTGTGTGTTAATTTTGTATTCTGCAGCTTTACCGAATTCATTGATGAACTCTAGTAGTTTTCTGGTGGCGTCTTTAGGATTTTCTATGTGTAGTATCATGTCATCTGCAAACAATGATAGTTTTACTACTTTTCCAGTTTGGATTCCTTTTATTACTTTTTCTTCTCTGATTTCTATGGCTAGGTCTTCCAAAACTATGTTGAATAAAAGTGGTGGGAGTGGACATTCTTGTCTTATTCCTGTTCTTAGAGGAAATGCTTTCAGCTTTTCACCATTGAGTGTGATGTTAACTGTGGGTTTGTCACATATGGACTTTAGTATGTTGAGGTATGTTTCCTCTATGCCTACTTTCTGGAGAGTTTTTTATCATAAATTGGTGTTGAATTTTGTCAAAAGCTCTTTCTGCATCTATTGAGATGATCATATGGTTTTTATTCTTCAATTTGTTAGTGTAGTATATCACACTGATTAATTTGCAGATATTGAAAAATCCTTGCATTCCTGGGATAAATCCCACTTGATCATGGTGTTTGATCCTTTTAATGTTTTGTTGGTTTTGGTTTGCTTGTGTTTTTGCGTCTGTGTTCATCAGTGATATTGGTCTGTAGTTTTCTTTTTTTGTGGTATGTTCTCTGGTTTTGGTATCAGAGTGATTGTGGCCTTATAGAATGAGTTTGGGAGTGTTCCTTCCTCTGCAATTTTTTGGAATAGTTTCAGAAGGGTAGGTGTCAACTCTTCTCTAAATGGTTGATAGAATTCGCCTGTGAAGCCACCTGGTTCTGAACTTTGTTTGTTGGGAGTTTTTCTTTAATCACAGTTTCAATTTCAGTATTTGTGACTGATCTGTTCATATTTTTTATTTCTTCCTGGTTTAGTCTTGGGAGATTGTACCTTTCTATGAATTTGTTCATTTTTTCTAGGTTGTCCTCTTTATTGGCGTATAGTTGCTTGTAGTAATCTCTTATGATTATTTGTAGTTCTGTGGTATCAACTGTAACTTCTTTTTCATTTCTAATTTAATTGATTTGAACTCTCTCCCTTTTTTTCTTGATGAGTCTGGCAAAAGGTTTATCAATTTTGTTTATGTTTTCAAAGCTTCAGCTTTCAGTTTCATTGATCTTTTCTATTGTTTTCTTCATCCCTATATCAGTTATTTCTCCTCCAATCTTTATGATTTCTCTCCTTTTACTAAGTTTGGGTTTTGTTTGTTCTTGTTTCTCTAGTTCCTTTAGGTGTAAGGTTAGGTTGTTTATTTGTGATGTTTCATGCTTTTTGAGGGAAGTTTGTATTGCTATAAACTTCCCTCTTAGAACTTCTTTTGCTGCATCCCATAGGCTTTGGATTTTTATGTTTCATTTTATTTTTCTCTAGATATTTTTTGATTTCTTCTTTGATTTCTTCAGTGGTCCATTGGTTGTGTAGTAGCATATCGTTTAGCCTCCTCGTGTTTGTGTTTTTTACAGGTTTTTTTTGTTGTTGTTGATTTATAATCTCATAGTGTTTTGGTCAGCAAAGATGCTTGATATGATTTCAATTTTCTTAAATTTACTGAGGCTTGATTTGTGACCCAAGGTGTGATTTATCCTGAAGAATGTTCCATGTGCTCTTGAAAAGAATGTGTATTCTGCTGGTTTTGGATGGAATGCTCTGTAGTTATCAATTAAGTCCATTTGGTGTAATGTGTCATTTAAAGCCTGTGTTTCCTTATTGATTTTCTGTCTGGATGATCTGTCCTTTGATGTAAGTGGGGTGTTATTGTCTCCCACTATTGTGGTGTTACTGTCAATTTCTCCTTTTATGGCTGTTATATTTGCCTTATATATTCCAGTGTACCTATTTTGGGTGCATATATATTTACAATGTTATATCTTCTTCTTGAATAGATCCCTTGATCATAATGTAGAGTCCTTCTTTATCTGTTATAACAGTCTTTATTTTAAAGTCTATTTTGTCTGATATGAGTACTGCTACTCCAGCTTTCTTTTCATTTCCATTAGCATGGAATACCTTTTCCTGTACCCTCACTTTCAGTCTGTATGTGTCCCTAGATCTGAAGTGGGTCTCTTGTAGACAGCATATATACGGGTCTTGTTTTTGTATCCATTCAGCCAGTCTGTGCCTTTTGGTTGAACCATTTAATCTTTTTACATTTAATGTAATTTTTGATGGGTATGTTTTTATTGTCATTTTGTTAATTGTTTTGGATTAGTTTTTGTACTGTTTTTTCTTTCCTTCCTCTTATGTTTTCTTCTCTTGTGATTTGATAACTAACTTTAGTGTTGTGTTTGGATTTCTTTTCTTTGTGTGTATCTATTGTTGATTTTCAATTTGTGGTTCCCGTAAGGTTTTGATTGAGCAGTTTATATATGTACAAGATTGTTTTAAGTTGCTGGTTTCTTAATTTAAAATTCATTTCAAATATCCTGCATTCATACTGTCCTCTCAAGGTTACTGGTTTTGATATTATATTTGTGTTTGTATGTGTTTCTACATTTACTGTATGTTTGCCTTTACCAGTGAACTTTCACATTTTGTAATTTTCTTCTTTCTGGTGGAGGCCTTTTCTTTTCTGCCTAGAAAATTTTCTTTAGCTTATCTTGTAAAGCTGGTTTGGTGGTATTGAACTCTCTTAGCTTCTGCTTGTCTGTAAAACTTTAGATTTCTCCATCAAATCTGGATGAGAGCCTTGATAGGTAGAGAACAGTAAGGCCCCTACATACGAACCTTCAAGTTGTGAACATTCATAGATGCAAATGTGTGTTCTATCAACATCAGGTGTGAGTGAAATTGCAGCTTTCCCTTTGTCTTCTGTTGCTGAGGATCCTTCAGCTTTATCATCTCCCACCGCCTCTTCCTTCTCCAGTCAGTAACTATTCTTGCCTGTTCACTCGATGCTAGCCCCTGTATGACAGCTGTTGTACTGTACTGCTGTACTTTTCAAGGTACTGTATTGTAAGATTTAAAATGTTTTTTTAAATTTTTGTGTGTTTGTTTTTTATGTATTATTTGTGTGAAAAATATTATAAACCTATTACAATACAGTACTATATAGCCTATTTTGTTCATTGGATACCTAGACTAGGTATCCAACTTTGTTGGACATACAGACAAATTGGACTTACAAACCCATTCTTGGGATGGAACTCGTTCATACTTCGGGGACTTACTGTATTCTTGGTTGTAGATTTTTCCCTTTCATCACTTTAAATATATCATGCCATTCCCTTTTGGCCTGCAGAGTTTCTGCTGAAAAATCAGCTGATAACCTTATGGGGATTCCCTTGTATGTTACTTGTTGCTTTTCTCTTGTTACATTCAATATTTCCCCTTTGTCTTTAATTTTTGTCAATTTGATTAACATGTGTCTTGGTGTGTTTATCCTTGGGTTTATCCTGTATGGGACTCTGCACTTTGTGGACTTGGGTGACTGGTTCCTTTCTAATGTTAAGAAAGTTTTCAGCTATTATCTCTTCATGTATTTTCTCAGGCCCTTTCTCTCTCTCTTCTCCTTCTTGGACTCCTATATTGTGAATGGTGGTGCATGTAATATTGTCCTATAGGTCTCTTAGACTGTCCTCATTTCTTTTCATTCTTTTATCTTTATTCTGTTCTGCAGCAGTGATTTCTACCATTCTCTCTTCCTGCTCACTTATTTGTTCTTCTGCCTGATTTATTCTGCTCTTGATTCTTTCCAGTGTATTTTTCATCTGTATTGCTCATCTCTGTTCTTTATATCTTCCAGCTTTTTGTTAAACCTTTTTTGTAACTTCTCAGTCTCTGCCTCCATTCCTTTTCCTATATCTTGTATCATCTATGCTGTTGTTCCTCCGAATTCTTTTTCAAGTACATTGCTTAATCTCCACTTCACTTAGTTGTTCTTCTGGGGTTTTATCTTGTTCCTTCCTCTGGAACATATTCCTCTACCGTCTCATTTTGTCTAACTTTCTGTGTTGTGGTTTACATTCTGTAGGCTGCAGGATTATAATTTGTTTTGCTACTGGTGTCTGCCGCCTCGTGGGTGACACTGGTCTAGACACTTGTGCAGGCTTTCTGGTGGGAGGGACTGGTGCCTGCTCACTGTTGGGTGGAGCTGGGCCTTGTCCCTCTGGTGGGCAGGGCCATATCAAGGGGTGTGTTTAGAGGTGGCTCTGGGCTGAGGAAGATTTTCGGCAGCCTGTTTGCTAATGGTTGGTGTTGTGTTCCTGCCCTGTTGGTTGTTTGGTCTGAGACATTACAGCACTGGAGCCTACATGCTGTTGGGTGGGGCCAGGTCTTAGTGTCTAAAGGGTGGTCTCCAGGAGAGCTTAAGCCAGTGAGTACTCTCTGGTACCTCCACCACCAGTGTTCTTGTCCCTGCAGTGAGGCACATTTCCCCTGCATCCCCAGAAGACCTCTCAAACTAGCAGATATGTCTGGCCCAGGCTTCTGTGAACTCACTGCTTTTTTCCTGGTTTCTGGTGTGCAGGAGAACTTGTGTGCAACCTCCAAGAGTGGAGTTTCTGGTTCTCCCAGTCGTGTAGAGTTCCTGCGATCAAGCCCTGGCCAAATGCTCTGGGGCTCCTCCTCCTGATGCAAGACCCGTGGACTGGGGAGCCTGACATGGGGCTCAGAACTCTCACTCCTCTGGGGAAATGTCTGCGATACAATTTTCCATTTTGTGGGTTACCCATCCAGTGGGTATAGGGTTTGATTTTATCACGAATGTGCCACTCCTACCATCTCATTGTTTCTTCTTTGTCATCGGATGTAGAATATCTTTTTTAGTAGCTTCTGGGTTTTTTTGTCAATGGTTGTTCAGCAGTTAGTCATGATTTTGGTGTTTTCATGAGAGGAGGTGAGCTCAAGTCCTCCTAAACCACCACGTTGTCTCCAGCTCTAGGAACACATTTCAAAAAATAGCACTCACCCCAAAAGAATACATGAAATGTTTAGGAAATGAGGGACAAATCAACAAACGCAGTACGGTGGGAGACTGAAACACAACCATGTCATTATTTACATTAAATTTAGATGGGATAAACTCTTTATCTAAAAGACAGATTTTTTGAATATTGAAAAAAACCCAGGACCTAAGTATATGATGTCTACATGTATATACTTTAAATAGAAAGACACACATCAATTGAAAGTAGATGGATAGAAAAATATATACCATTGCAAACATATTATAAGACTTGGTTGGTTTTATTACTATCAAAGTAAATTTCAAGGTAAGGAATAATATCATAGATAAGGTAAAATAAGGATTAAAAGGTCAATTCATAAAAAATTCATAACAATTCTAAATGTTCATGTACCTAAAAATGTAACTTCAATATATATAAAGCAAAAATTGTCAGAAATAAAGAGAGAAACATATTTAGACATTTTAACATTCCTCTCTCTTTAATTGACAGAAAAAGGAGTTGGAAAATCAGTGAGGATACAGAAGACTTGATCAACACCATCCATCAACTTGACCATATTGACAGTTACACCATAATCAGTTAATGTAGGCTACACATTCATTACAAGTGTACCTGTAATATTTATCAAGAAATTGTATTTTGGGTCATAAAACAAATGTATTGATACAAGACATTAATTCTGTCTCTATTTCTTCCAAAAGACAAATATTTTAAAATTATTTTATTAATCTAAAATCACAATCCCTATTTTTTTCAATTGGGAAAAGGAAGCTCATTTACTCCCAACTTACTCTAATTAAATCCAGTTTGATTCTTGCTCTTGGTGGCCACACAGACCAATTACATGATTGTATTATTTAAGAAAGCTATCACAAAGCCTTGCCCTCTGGGCCTCCTAGGCTGGCTGTCCCTGGCACTATTGGTAAAGAACAATAGCATGGGGATTTTTCTTTCAACTAAATGATTTATGCACATAGATTCTCTTTCTTCCTATTATTGCAATTTCAGATTCATGCAAAAGTACTTACCTTGTAATATTAATAACAGTGGAATTCATGATAACCAAATTCAAGAAATACGACTTGGTGGTACTTTAAAATAAACTGAACTATTTGAATTAAAAGATTTAATTCAAGTATAGCTTTATTCTTGCATTCAGAAATAATTATTGAATCTTTCTTACAAGATGGGCCTTGTTTTGAGAGAGCTTACAACTTAGAAAAGGATACAGTGAAATGTTCCAAGTGTGTCTCATTTTGTAGACAAAATGAGGATATATTCTCTTTTAAAGACCAGGTGTATGATTACTTCAGCCTCCCTCCTGCTTTAGTGCAGTAATTCTAGTCTTTTGCCATGTCTCTTTTCATGTATTTCTGGGAGTCCCAAGGGGATGGTTACTAATACATGAATTTATTCTGGTTGTTGCTGTGTTTTCACCAGTCAGCAGTCATGTCAGTTCTGCCCTAGGGCCACTGCTGGGTTCCTTCTGTGCCCCCACTTCCTGGAAATGGCTCCCTTTGGGCCACTGCTGCTCTCCTTTGTGTTGCTTCATCCAAGCATGGGTGCTTAATTTTATGAGATTTACAATATGTTCAGGAATAACAGAAGAAAATAACAACAAAGAGAACAATTTAGAATGGCTACTAGAAAGGCCCTTTTAAAGCTCACAGGCCCAGACCCCTCAGATTCTAGCCTAGTACCATGTTGCAGAAGCTAGTTTATCTACCCGTAAAGGACTGCTCAAAACCCAGAGCCATGCATCCTTCAAGTCTGAGCAAGAGGGAGATTTGTTCTTCTCATATCCATTCCTTTTAGTTTAAAACTTGCCTTCCTAAACCTTGTATTGGTACTGGAATTAATCTCTGCATTGGAACATGGACAGTGAAAATATCTACTTCCTTCAAAAGACATTTCACCTTCTACTTCTGTAGGGACATAGTCTGTTCCTAGAGTTAAAAGCACACTGTCATGCTAGACCACAATAGTGAAGAATCAGTATATTTTCCTAAGTTTGAATTATTGTCTAGAAATACACAAGTTGAAAAATATAGTCAAATTTAAGTGAGCCAGGTTCCATTCCTTTTTATAGTCATGTCTCACTTTCAAGCAGACCCGTGACCTGCATATCCTTCCTGCTAATTTTTGGGGTATTCATTTCTGATCTCTGAGATAGCCACCCCAGTCTTAATCCGTACCCAATCACCAAAGACATTCAAACATTTTTAAAGAAAATAATGTACAATTGCATAGGTCAGTCTTAATCCATACTTGGGAAAGGAAATTGCTCTAAAGGAAATAATCTGGAGACATTCAACTCTGCCTACCACAAAGGGGCACTTTTACATCATTATGCTGTATTATTTTTGGCTTCTAACACTCTGTATCCAGAAAAATCTCTGCTGTACATTTGTATATCTCATGGTCCTTCTGAAAAAAAAGTTCTCTGAATGATGATATTGCTGCCTCCAAAACAAAGTCAACTGTTTACCTCTTGTCATAGAAGATGTCTTTGCTGGATGCTCCAATAGCATGGTGTTTTCAGGTTTTTGCCTTTCCAACGAAACAGGTGACTTTTTTCATTTCTCTTTGCATGTTTAATAGGCACCTGGAGCATGATGTAGTGAAAACAGAGCTCTTGATTTCCTCCTCCCCCCAAATTTCTCCTGTCCCTCTGTACCCCATTTCATAAAGGCCAACTGTAGCAATTTGGTTGCTGAAGTAAAAACCTACATTTTTTTTGGATTCATCCCTTTTCCTCATCTTCCCCATTCTCTCTTTCTTCCAAGCTGTTAACTATAGTCTTGTTGGCACTGCATAAAATATATTCCAAATTAATCTATTTCTCTCCCTTCTGGTCAAGTGACCCTGTGATTATTGTAGTAAACAACTGGTCTTTCTGCTTCTATTCTTATATATTCTGGGAGCTAGTGATTTTTTTGAAGTGAAAACCAAGTGGGAGAGAAATATTTGCAAATGATATGACTGATGAGATTAATTTCCAAGATATATAAATAGCTCATACAACTATTAAAAAATCAAACAACCCAGTCAAAAAATTGGCAAAAGACCTGAATAGACATTTTTCCAAAGAAGACATAGAAATGGCTGATAGACACATGAAAAGATGCTAAGCATCGCTAATTACTAGCAAAATGCAAATTAAAACTTCAATGAGATACCACCTCGCGTCTGTCAGAATGGCTATCATCAAAAAGATATAGCTCTGGCTATACAAATGGCAAATGTTGGCAAGGATGTGGAGAAAAGGGAACCCTTATACACAGTTTGTGGGAAAGTAAATTGGTGCAGACACTATGAGAAACAGTATGGAAATTCCTCACATACTAAAAATAGAACTACCATAGGATTCGACCACTCCATTCCTGGGTATATATCTGAAAAGAAATGAAAACACTAATTTGAAAAGATACAAGCACCTCCATACTCATAGCAGCATTAGTTGCAGGAGCCAAGATAGGGAAGTAACCTAAATGTCCATCAACAGATGAATGGATAAAGAAGATGTGGTATAAAACAATAAATGCTGGAGAGGGTGTGGAGAAAAGGGAACCCTCTTGCACTGCTGGTGGAAACGTAAATTGATACAGCCACTATGGAGAACAGTATGGAGGTTCCTTAAAAATCTAAAAATAGAACTACCATATGGCACAGCAATCCCACTACTGGGCATATACCCTGAGAAAACCATAATTCAAAAAGAGTCATGTACCACAATGTTGCAGCTCTATTTACAATAGCCAGGATATGGAAGCAACCTAAGTGTCCATCAACAGATGAATGGATAAAGAAGATGTGGCACATATATACAATGGAATATTACTCAGCCATATAAAGAAATGAAATTGAGTTTTTTTGTAGCGAGGTGGATGGACCTAGAGACTATCATATAGAGTGAAGTAAGTCAGAAAGAGAAAAATAAATACTGTATGCTAACACATGTACATGGAATCTAAAAAAAAAAAAGGGTTCTGAAGAACCTAGGGGCAGGACAAGAATAAAAACGCAGATGTAGAGAATGGACTTGAGGAAATGGGGAAGGGGAAGGGTAAGCTGGGACGAAGTGAGAGAGTGGCATGGACATATATACACTACCAAGTGTAAAATAGATAGCTAGTGGGAAGCAGCCACATAGCACGGGGAGATCAGCTTGTTGCTTTGTGTCCACCTAGAGGGGTGGGATATGGAGGGTGGGAGGGCGACGCAAGAGGGAGGAGATGATGGGGATATATGTTTATGTATAGCTGATTCACTTTGTTATACAGCAGGAACTAACATACCATTGTAAAGCAGTTATACTCCAATAAAGATGTTAAAAAAAAAGTTGTGGTATATATACAGTGGAATATTACTCAGCCATAAAAACAGAATGAAACTCTATTATTTGCAACAACATGGATGGACCTAGAAGGTATTATGCTTAGTGAAATAAATGAGAGAAAGACATATACTCTATGTTATCACTTATATGTGGAATCTGAAAAATAAAGCGAATGAATGTATGTAGCAAAACAGAAACAGGCTCACAGATATAGGAAACAAACTAGTGGCTACCAGCGGGGAGAGGGAAGGGGGAAGGGACAAGATGGGATAAGGGATTAAGAGATACAAATTACTATTTATAAAATACATAAGAAACAAGGATATTTTTTACAACACAGGGAATATAGCCATTATTTTGTAATAACTTTAAATGGAGTATAACCTATAAAAATATTGAATCACTATGCTGTATACCTGAAACTAATATAATACTATAAATCAACTATACTTCAATTAAAAAATAAAGAATATAATTTTGCAACCTAAAAAAAAATAAAGTGAAAACCAAATGCCACTTTCCTGCTAAAAGACTCAACTATATTTCCCTACTGCACTTAAAATAATATTCAGATTTCTTTCCATGACTTACGAAATCCTATGTGATGAAGTAAGAATCCTTGATTCTTGGTGGCTTATTGGCTATGAAGGCAGTGGGAGCGATATCAGCTTTGCTTCTTCAGTGCAAATGCTTGGCATAGGTTTCTGATTAAATCACCTTCTCTAGGATAAAGAGAGAAAACAGGATTGGGTTAGAGAATGGGAATGGGAGACACAGAAGACACAAAGGAGAATGAAAGAGTGACAAAAGATATTACAAATGTTTAAAAAAGAAATTTCAAAAAGCAAACGTGTTGTTTGTTACCTGTGAAAAAAGAAAATAGCTTCACTCTAGGTTGCTGCTTCTCAGGTGATAACCACGTGAAAGAATAGGCTTCTAAGAAACATGGACAGTAGGGGTCTGTTTAGGTTCACAGATGTGTATGAGTTTGCTCTGGTATCTGAGTCACTGTTAGCAGAGTAGGGGCTGTAGGGGTCTTACGTATCTCATGCACCCTGAAAGGTGAAGAGGGTTCTTTAAGCTCACCAGGCTCTCCAAGGTAGTTTTCTAAGTGTTGCATTATTTTGTCTGCTTTTCCATGAGGTTGCCAATCACTTCTAGGAGGCAGAGGGGTGAAGGTCAAAGTAGCCCCCTTTGAAAGCAAGCAGTTCCACAGACATGTGCTCCCCCTTCTCTGTGGCCTTTAAGCCCATGGAATATTGAGATGAAAATAGAAAACAGCTCTGGAAAATTTATGCCTCAAGAAATATTGAGCCAAATTTATTTGCTAAGGCATTGCTAATCGGTTTTATAGAAAAGTAAAATGACTCAGAATCAGATGTGGGGCAAGGTGTCAGAGGACTGTTTCCTTTACTTGAATTGTCAAGTGGAAGGCGTTTCCTCTGTAAGGCCAATAAGGCTGTCTTGAGGTCCCAAGTCTCCTACTTTCTCTCTCACTGGAGAGAAGCAGAGGGCTCTTCCTGGAGAGGACCAAGAGGGAAGCAAACAGACTGTTCCAGCTGATGAGGAATGCTGGAAGGTGAGCTGAGGTTATCCTCCTAATTATTGCTGACCTCCTCAGGAGGGCAGATGGACTACATGTGATGAAGATGAAGAAGTGATGGCATCTGTTGGAAGGAACTTAAAGGCATTTGGATGCCAGGTTTTCCTGAAGCCCAGTAGGCCAGCATGTGTTGTCAGAAGAGTGCTTAATATGAACAGAAGTGGCTCAGGGAGCAGGGCAGTGATTTGTTTACCTTAATCTATGTCCCCCAATAATATAGTATTTATCTTTGTTTTTCATGTTATAATTTTAAATGTTATTAAAGCATTATAATTTAATGTTTTAATGTTATAATTAACATATCATAATTTCATATTTTGAATAATTATATTTCTAATTATATATATATATAATTCCTAACCATTAATATATAAAATGCTTAACTATATATAATAGGAATATAATATGTATGTGAAGCTATATATAAAACTATATATATAGCTTAACTATATCTAAAATATATAGTTACAGACTTATTTATGGTTATATTGATATGTTTCTCATATATGTATATTATATATTTATACTCATTATTTATATAAACACACGTTTAGCAGACCCATGTTTCAGTGAGATCTACTCTTTTATATGGTTACTACCTTAAAAGTGGCAACCCAGTTTGAATTTAATACGTTTTGTTTTCTTACAGGCAATGTTTACAGACACACACACGTGTGTAGTATTTGTGACCATGTTTAAAGAGCAAATTCTCTAGCTCCATCAGGCTTATTCCTTGAGTCTGATATTAGTCAGAATCATGTAAGCCTGATGAGGCATCACTTCTGTGGTGGCAGGTGTCTAAACTGCAGGATCAGTGCACTGAATCATTAAGAGTAGCAGATGACACTCTTCCCATTCTGCCGGGGTGTTCACTCAGGCACTTGCCTGTGTCAGTGGCAATTAGATGACTCAACTGTTTCGCCATGCAGCCTTTTCCCCCTGCAACACTTTCGCTTCAGTGTTGAAAGTATTGCAGGGGGAAAGTCTGAAAGTCTGAAGTATAGAAAGTCTCTGTTTCTATGTTTATCTGACTCCTCAAGCCATGGGGCCCTGAATCATTATTCATTTACTTTACTTGAGCCACTTCTGTTTTAGCTTCAATAAGTGGCCTTGGTGGGCTTCACTCTTGCCATATGTGTGCTAAATTGCGGACAGTGTAGTAATTGATGACATGCTGGTTGCTTGTGTATTTTCTGTCTTGTCTGATAAAAGCACAACAGATGCAGGTGTAAGGTATACTGTACTTATTTACAGATTTCTGGCCCCATTCCCAGAATTTCTTTTTTTCCCCCCACTTACCATGAAAGTGGATTTTCTTTTAATTACTCTTTTTTAAAACCAAGGTATAATTTATATACAACAAATGCACAGATTTTCAATGTACAGTTCAATAATTTTTAACAAATGAATTATACCCACGTAACTGTGCACCAAACTGTCGAACATTTCCATCACCCTGGAAAGTTCACTTGTACACCTTTGCCATCAGTCCCTTTCCGTGAAACAATCTCTTTTCTTACTTCTTTCATCATAGGTCATATCTACCTGCTCTAGAACTTTCTATATGGTATCATACAGTAGGTACTGTTTTTGTTCCTGACTTGATTAAAATGTCTTTGAGATTCATGAAGAAATTTATTCCTTTCAAGTACCAAGTAGTGTTCCACTGTATGAAGATACTACTGTTTATATATTTACTTGTTAATGCTCAGTTGTTTCCATTTTGGGATTATTGGGTTGTCTATTTATTATTGATTCATAGAAGTTTTATATATTCTAGATAACAAGTTCTTTGCCAGAAGTTGGCTTTGCAGATATCTCTCCCAGTCTGTGTTTTATCTTTTCATCTTCTTAATGGTGTCATTTGATGAGCAGAAATTTAAAATTTTGATTATGTTCGTTTTATGATTATTTTTATGCCTAGTGCTTTTTGTATCCTGTCAAAGAACTCTTTGCCAACAACAAGATCATTCTCCTGTGTTTCCTTTTAGAAAACATTGAAGCTTTCTAGTTTCAGATTTTGCATGAAGGCTTCCTATCTAAATCTAATTCTTGTGTATGGTGTGAGGTAGGGGTCGAGGTTCTTTTTTTTTAATATGGATATACAATTGATCTAGCATCATTTGTTGCAAAAACTTTCCTTTCCCTATTGGCTCCGTGTGTGTGTGTGTGTGTGTGTGTGTGTGTGTGTATTTCAGGACTTTATTCTGTTTCACTGACTTGTTTATCTCCCTTTATGCAAGTGTCTTAATTATTGTGGTTTTATGGTAAGTCTTAAAAGCAGGTAGTATAAGTCTTCCAAATTTGTTCCTCTTTTTAAGGTTATTTTTACTATTCTTCATCTTTTGCATTTTCATACACATATACAATCAGCTTGTTAATTTCTACTACAAGCCTCAAGGAATTTTGATTGGGTTGCACTAAATTTATAGATCAATTAGGGGAGAACTGACACTTTAGCAATATTAATGTTTCCAATTCCTAAGCATGTTATATGGTCTAACTTTTTATTTAATAACTTTCTGCAATATGTAGTAGTTTTCAGAATACAAGTCTTACCTATCTTAAATTCATTTTTGAGTATTTTATGTTTTTCCTACAATTGTAAATGAATTGCTTTTTAGTTTCATTTTCTAATAGTTCACTGATAAAATATTGAAATATAATTAAATTTTGTATATTTTGTATATTGATCTTAATTCCTGTGACTTTGCTAAATTCACTTTTCAGTTCCAGTAGTTGGTGGGGGGGTAGATTCCTTAGAATGTTTTGTATGTACAATCATGTCAACCTCAAAAAAGACTGTTTTGCTTCTTTCTTTTTAATTTTTATACCTTTATTTTTTTCTTACATTGTTGTCTTACATAGAACTTCCAGTATATTTTTGAATAGATGTGGAGACAGTGGAAATCTTGTTCCTGAACTAAGAAGCATTCAATATTCACCATTAAGTATGACATTAACTGTTTCTTCATATATGCCCACTATCAGGTTGATGAAATTCCTTTCTTTTCCTAGTGTTTTGAGAGTTTTTCTTTTTTCATGAATGGGTGTGACATTTTGTCAAAAATGTTTTTGAATCAATTGAAATTTTTATTTCTCTTTGATTCTGTTAATGTGATGAATTACCACCATTGATTTCATAATGTAAAACCAACCTTTAATTCTGGCATAAGCTCCATGTATTAATGAAATTTATCCTTTTTGTATAGTGCTGAATTTGATTTGTTAATATTTTATTGAGGACTTTTTATATTTATTCATGTAGGTTATTGGTCTATAATTTTCTTTTTTTATAATGTCTTTGTGAGGTTTTGGTAACAGGGTTATGCTGGCTTCATTAAACTACCTGAAAAGTATTTCCTTCTATTTTCTCAAAGAGTTTGAATAACACTGGTATTCGTTTTGTCCTTAAACCTTTGATAGAATTTGTGAGTAAAGATATATGGGCCTGGGGTTTTCTTTGTTAAAAAGTTTTAAATTATGAATTCAATTTTGAAAATGGATATAAAGCTCTTTGAATTTTTCTGTTTCTTCTTGTGCTAATTTTGGTAAGATGTGCTTTTCAAGGAATTCTTCCACTTACTCTAAGCTGTTGAAGTTATAGGCATAAAATTGTTAATGTTTTTGTTTTCTTGGAGAATTGAATCCCTTTTCATAATGTAATAAGCCTGTCTATCACTAGTAATATTACTTGTCTGAAGCCTACTTTGAGATTAATAAAACCACTTTAGCTTTCTTTTGAGTAGTATCTGAATGGAATATCTTTTTTCATTCTTTTACTTTTAATCCATTTATGCCTTTATATTTAAAGTGGTATTCTTATAGGCAGTATATAGTGGGGTCTTGCTTTTATCTAATCTAACAGTCTATATTTGAATTAGTGTGGTTTACATTTAATGTGATTATTGACATGGTTGAATTAAAATCTACCATCTAACCAGTTGTTTCCTTTTGTAAATTTATTATTAATTTTATTTTTTAAATTTTATTGGAGTATAGTTGATTTACAATGTTGTGTTAGTTTCAGGTGTACAGCAAAGTGATTCAGTTATATATATATACATATATTCATTCTTTTTTAGATTCTTTTCTTATATAGGTTATCGCAGAATATTGAGTGGGGTTCCCTGTAGTATACAGTAGGTCCTTGTTGGTTCTCTATCTCATATATAGTGGTGTGTGTGTGTTCATTCCAAGCTTCATCCCTCCCCCCACATTTCCTCTTTGGTAACCATAAGTTTGTTTGCGATATCTGTGAGTCTCTTTCTGTTTTGTAAATAGGTTCATTTGTTTCCATTTTTTTTTTTTTTCTTTTTTTGCGGTACGTGGGCCTCTCACTGTTGTGGCCTCTCCCGTTGCGGAGCACAGGCTCCGGATGCGCAGGCCCAGCGGCCATGGCCCACGGGCCCAGCCGCTCCGCAGCATGTGGGATCTTCCCGGACTGGGGCACGAACCCGTGTCCCCTGCATCGGCAGGCGGACTCTCAACCACTGCGCCACCAGGGAAGCCCTGTTTCCATTTTTAATTAGATTCCACATAAGAGTGATATCATATGATATTTGTCTTTCTTTGTCTGACTTAATTCACTTAGTATGATAATCTCTAGGTCCACCCATGTTGCTGTAAATGGCATTATTTTATTCTTTTTTATGGCTGAGTAATATTCAATTGTATATATCGATATGTACCACATCTTCTTTATTCACTGCTCTGTTGATGGACATTTAGATTGCTTGCATGTCTTGGCTGTTTTGCTCTGTGGTGACTTGGCTACTGTAAATAGTGCTGCAATGAACATAGGGGTGCATGTATCCTTTTGGATTATGGTTTTCTCCGGATATATGCCCAGGAGTGGGATTGCTGGATCATGTGGCAGCTCTATGACCAAAATCATATTGCTTCTTTAGTGAATGTAACGTGGGCATGATAATAATGCTGGGACCTTCCACTTGAATTTTCTTAGTCCTATACTGTTCATATTCTCTCAAATCTAAACAAGCTCAGCATAAGTCTGACTGAGGTTGTGGCTTATTGGCAGATAATGTACACAGTTTAATAACATAGGTCTTCCTTATCTGTAAATAATGTGTTAACTAGAAGCATAATATCAAAAAATTAACACCATTTTCTATATGTGATGGATGTTCAGAAGTCCTTATTTCGGGTCAAATGACAAGGTGTTAAGAGAAATTAGCATCTGTGGGAGGTTTAACTGGGTCATTTGGTGTCTGTAAATTTGCTTCATGACTAACTCTATACACTGAGGAAAAATAAAAACCTTGAACTCCAAAATTCCATGTTACATAATATAATATCCTGAATACATTTCACTTTTTATTAGTTTCCAGATTAAAAAAACAGGTGAGTGGTTCCTTTCTAAGTGTTTAAATATGTACATTCATGCACTAGACAGTTTGCTTTGTGCTAGTCATGCATTCAATTATGTTTCTAAAATGTCAGCGATATAGAATATATATATTAGGGACATTTGTCATCTTGGGTGTTCTGCCTCCTCTTCCTCTTTCTGACAGTATCTCGGTAGGAAGCAAATCAAGGTGCTTGGCTTCATACCAGTAAAACTGGAGGGTCCCAGAGGTTCCTTCCACTGGATTGTTCCTCTCACTGCCGCATTTCCACTCAGAGGCAGACACAAAATCCAAAGTTGACTAGTCAGACCCTTTGTCCATGTACTTAAAATCCCGAGTGACAGATAAGTTGGAATGCTTTGTGGCTGAAAGCATGAGATGAGCCAGCCTACAGTGGCTTAAGCAATAATTGTATGATCTCATATAGCAAGAGATCTGGAGGGAAACATTTGGTAGCGCGAGGGTTCATAAGCTTAGAAACAGCATAGAAGACTCAACAGCTTCCCTTTCCTCAGAGGGCTGGTTTTTCATTCTCACATTTGTCATATCATGGTCCCAAACTACAGATGTTATATATTCACACAAGCACACAGGAGCATATAAAAACAGAACTGAGGGGTAGTCAGGAAGCCAGAAAACACATACACTCTCTTTCTTTCAGAAAACAAACACTTCCCAGGTCACCTTCAAGAGACTTCCTCTTATGTTTCATTTCCCTATGCCTAGTTAAGGGAAACAGGGAAAATGGATACCTGGGAAGCAGGTTTCAGTCAGCAGGGAAGAAAGGAAGGGAGGAATGGGCACAAAAACAAAACAAACAAAAAAAAACTCCCACAATCAGGATGAAAATCCAAACAGTAAGTATTGCTGGAGTTTATAAATTCATTCCATTGGCCACATCCGCATGAGCCGTGGAGCTAATATTGCGATGGAAATCTTATAGAGCTGCCTGATTTGTTTGTTCCAAGTTTTGATCTTATACATCCCCAGATTTAAAAAATGTTTCCCTTTTTGCTTATGTTGCCAGTTTGCTCTTTACCAAAGGAACACTAACTTTTTCAGAGACTAAGAAGCCAGGGTTCTGACATCAGCTCTGCCATTCAGTGTTTGTGGGACCTTCTGAAATTAATCATGCTACCTCTCTGAACTTCAGCTTCTCATCTATGGAATGGAATTGTTTAACGGCTTTGCATGTTATTGTCACTAACACCTATGATTTTGTAAGATCTATTATTATATTCAATTACAGGCCTTCTCTCTCTTGAATATTCCCAGAATGGTTGAATAAATTTGCTTTTTTTCTGCTACATCAAAAAAACAAAGCTTATTAGTATCATGATGAATACATTAAAATAAAAATTAGATTTAAAAATCTGAGAGGGGGATTTCCTGGTGGCACAGTGGTTGAGAGTGCACCTGCCGATGTAGAGGACATGGGTTCGTGCCCCGGTCCGGGAAGATCCCACATGCCGCGGAGTGGCTGGGCCCGTGAGCCATGGCCGCTGAGCCTGCGCGTCCGGAGCCTGTGCTCCGCAACGGGAGAGGCCCCAACAGTGAGAGGCCCGCGTACCGCAAAGAAAAAAAAAAAAATATGAGAGGCTTCTGAAGGCCAAATTGTATACCTAAAATATTAGGAATTTAGATTTAGTACTCTGGAAATAGCATGGAATTCAAAGTTGATATTCCATGAAGTTTTTTTTTTCTACTTTTGCTACTCCTTTGCAGGAAACCAGCTAATATCAACTAAGCATCTACAATGTGTTGACACTACTCCAGTTACTGAGGATGCAGTGAAGTGTGGTGTATATGTTTGGATTAAGTTTGACAATAGGGAACAGAGACCTAGAGACACAACAGCTTAAATCAGGGAACACTGTATGTCTTTCTCATGGAAAGCCCAGAAGTAGGTGACCAGAGTGGTATATGGAGATGCAGGCTCTTCTCATACTGTTGCTTTGCTATGTGTGATCTCCCATTCCTAAGATCACCTCATGGTCAGAATGGCTGCTCCTGACCTGCTGGTCAGGTCAGATTCTAGCTATCGAGAAGGAGAAAAAATTATATTTAAAGACTAATTATAAATATATATAAATATAAAGAAGGAAAAGATATACACTGGCTGTTTTGGGGGGAAGATTTCTGGAAGCTGCCTCATGAACTCCTGCTCACTGACCACAACATACTCATGCTGCTACATGTAACTGCTGGGAGGTTGGGAGATATAGTCTTTAATTTTTTGCTGTGCTTACTGAAAACTTAAGGGCTCTATTACTTTGGAAGGATGAATACTGATGAACAACTAGCAGACTTTCTTATACATGGTGATTCAGTTTTTTGAGATGAGTATATAAGTATTTAGTTAAAATGAAATATAGAAGGGCTTCCCTGGTGGCGCAGTGGTTGAGAGTCCGCCTGCCGATGCAGAGGACACGGGTTCGTGCCCCGGTCTGGGAGGATCCCACGTGCCGCGGAGCGGCTGGACCCGTGAGCCATGGCCGCTGAGCCTGTGCGTCTGGAGCCTGTGCTCCGCAATGGGAGAGGCCACAACAGTGAGAGGCCCGCGTACCGGAAAAAAAAAAAAAAAAAATGAAATATAGAAAAAGCAATGATAGACCTCCAGTTTTAGCATTTTGGAAGCACGTAAGAGGAGCTCCATGTGTATGTGTGTATGTGTGTGTGTGCACTGTGTACATGCATTTCACAGTGGAAGATAAGGCAGGTGGAGAGAAATCAAGAGAGGTTCCTAGGATAGGGTAATGTATAAACTAGACATGAGATATAAATTAAAATTTAAGCAAGAAACATAGGATTGCAGGGTGCTACCAAAAGTTCAGTGCTAAAGAAACAAACACTCTGAGTTATGGATGATGGGAAATGATGTTAAGTAGCAGGCAGAGATTGTGTCATGGAAATCTTCTCATATCATCATATGAATTCTGTAAAAAGATTATAAGATTTTATTTTATAAAAACCAGTGGTCTACAAGACTAATTTTATTTATGTATACTGGCAGTGACCAATTTAACAATGAAAATAAAAGCACAATTTCATTCATAATAGCACCAAAAAGGCCAAAGCACTTAGGATTACATGTAACAAAAGAAGTGCAAGGCATGGACATTGAAAATTACAAAACGTGAGTGAGAGAAATTACATGTTCATGGATTGGAAGACTTAATATAGTCAAGATGGTAATTCTCTAGTTGATCTGTGTATTCAACACAATCGCTAAGTCCCCATAGGCTTTTGTTTTTTCTAGAAACTGATGAGATAGTTCTAAAATTTATATGGAAATGTAAAAGACTCAGAATATCCAAAGTAATTGAAAGAAGAAATTAGACCACTAGTTAGACCACTCAATTCAAAACTTATTATGAGCTTACGTAAGTTAGTGTGGTATTGGTTTAAGAATACACATATAGATCAGTGGAACAGAATTATGAGATCCAAAAATAAATCCTGTATTTATGGTCAACTAATTTTCAACGAAGGTGTCAAGATGCTTAAAAGGGGGTAAGGACAGCTTTTTTGTATAGTAGTAGTGGGACAATTAGATATCCACAGGTAAAGTGGTGAATTTAGATCCTTACCTTCTATCACACACAAAATCAACATAAGATATATCATAGGGCTAAATATGAGCTAAAATTTTTAAACTTCTAAAAGAAAAAACATAGTAGAAAATCTTTGTGATCATGGGTTAGTCAACCCATGTTTTTAGATATGACACCAACAGCACAATCATGAAAGAAAAATTAATAAATTGGATTTTGTCAAAATTAAAACCTTTTGTTCTTTTAAAGACACCATTAAGAAACTGAAAAGACAAGCCTTAGCCTGAGAGAAAATATTTGCAAATAATTTATTTGATAAAGATATGTGCTATAGAATATGAAGAGAAATCTTACAAATCAGTAATAAGACAATTCACTTAAAAATGGGAAAAAAGCTGAATAGCTATTTCGTCAAAGAAGATATATCATATTAATAGCCCTTAAGCACATGAAAAGATGCTCAACAGCTTTTGTCATTAGGGAATTACAAATTAAAACCACAATGGAGTACCACTTCTCACCCGGTAGAAAATGTCTATTATCAAAAAGGCAATTACCAATGTTGGTGAGGATGTGGAGAAAATGAAACTCTCATGCATTACTAGTGGGAATGTCAAGTAATTCAACCACTTTGGAAAACAGTTTGGCATTTTTTTGAAAAGTTAAATATGAACTTACAATACAACTCAACAATTTTACACTTCGCTATTTACCCAAGGGAATTGAAAATATATGTCACACAATAATATGTACCCACATGTTCATAGCAGAACTATTCATAGTAGCCAAAGATGCACACAATTCAAATATACATCAAATGGTGAATGACTAAAAAAATGAGTATATGCATATAGTAGAATATTTATAGCAATTAAAAGGAACGAACTACTGATACAAGTTGTAACATGTAGGAACCTCCAAAACATTATGCCAAGTGAAAGAACCCAGACTTAACAGATTACATTTATGTGAAATGGGTAGTACAGGCAAATCTATAGATACAAAAAGCAGATAGTGGTTTCCTTGGGGCTGGGTTGGAAGCAGGCTTTGCTGCACATGGACAAAAAATCTTTTAGGGGTTATAGAAATGTTCAAAAACTGAATTGTGGTTGGGGTTGCCAAACTTAGTAAATTTACTAAAACTCATTGAATTATACACTTAAAAATGGGTGAATTTTGTAGTATGTAAGTTATACCTCGATAGCACTCTCAAAACAAAACACAATGATCTGAATTAGAGTGGTCTATGTTCTGAATTAGAGACATATGGCAGAAATCCTGAGAAGACTTATAAGTATATACATGTTCAGAGTCCCCCCACCCTCCCGCCCCAAGGCTGTTCTGAACTTCTAGGTTTGGAGTGGGCTTAGGCATTTATTTTATGGAAATGATCCCAGGTGATTTTTTTTTTTTTTTTTTTTTTTGCGGTACGCGGGCCTCTCACTGCTGTGGCCTCTGCCGTTGCGGAGCACAGGCTCTGGACGCGCAGGCTCAGCAGCCATGGCTCACGGGCCCAGCTGCTCCGTGGCATGTGGGATCTTCCTGGACTGGGGCACGAACCCGTGTCCCCTGCATCAGCAGGCAGACTCTCAACCACTGCGCCACCAGGGAAGCCCTCCCAGGTGATTTTGATGTGTACCTTTAGATGATACTGTAAGAGGGAGGCACTTGAAGGCTTGTAATCAGGAGAGGCCTAGGGTTACATTTATCCGTTAGATATAGAACAATGACAATTTAGAGGAGGGTGGGTTTGAAGATAATTTGACTGTAAGGCAGAGATATGTTAGGAGCTTATTGTACTTGTTCAGGGAAAAAAAGGTAAGGACCCAAACTGAGGTAAGCTAAAGCACCTGTTTCCTTATCTATAAAATGGGGATAATAGACTCATTTTATTAGACCTTACTTCATAGAGTTGTTGTGAGGATTAAATGAGTTTATATGTGTAATGTGCTTAGAACAGCTCCTGGCACAGAGCATTATATGAATATTTGCAATTACTATTATGATTATTATCACTAGCAGCAGCTTGGGACATGTCTGAGAATCAGGAATGTAGATTTGGATGATCAGGTGAACATGGTAATACTGACTCTATAAGAGAAGGAAAATTCAACAGGACAAGGAATCAAGATGACACAGGAGAGAAGTGGGCAAGCAGGGGGTGGGACTGGACATACCTCACCCTCTGTGACAGGGGGAACACGAGTATGGATGTGGTGGTAGGGGCACTTGCAAGTGGGGAGGAGATGGGGAGCTGAGCTTGGAAACAGGCACTTTAGTTCTGCCTACATTGGGGCTGACACCTCGCTGTGCTCTAGGTAGAAGAAAGCAAGTTTGTCGGCTGAGAGGGCCATAGTTGTGGACCTGGAGAAGCAACATAGTGCCCCATACATTCTTGTTTCCTCATCTTTTCAAATTTTACCTCTGAGCATTAATACTTTTACTAGCTCTTAGTACCCTCTCCTGTTTCCCTCAGTAAACCTTCTAGGAGTTTCTGCTCCTTAAGTTCGCTACACTGTTGTCTTTATCCTTAGGTCAAAACTTTCTCATGTTGGCTTTGATGAAACTAGGTCTGAAATGGCTTCTATTTTATTGCTTTGTTCATAAAATAAATGTATGACTGGGCAGGAGGGTGACGTAAATGCCCTTTGAGGCCAGACAGGGAAGATTCTGCCAATATTTGTGCATTTTACAAAGCCAAAGAGCATCTATTTATTTATCCCTTTTGAAGATGTAAAACATAACAGGCTATTTGATGAAAACATAACAGGCTATTTGATGAAAATTAATAGTACCCTCTTTAGTTCTAATAAAAATTCCTTTATTACCATAATATCTTTATAGATATGAAGTGTCTTCCTCTTAATGATTTCCTAGAACTCCAGTGGTAGAATCATATTTTGCTTCATACTAACTCTGGGAGAGAGTTGGGGATGAGAACAAAGCAGCCTGATCAAGTGACTGTTTGTAGTACAGATCAAGAACTAGGCTTCTAGGAGTTATTTGACATCTTATGGAGATAATAAGATGTGATCTAATTTCATAAATAGTGAAGTAATTGAAGAAGGAAGAAAGAGAAGTAATTTCTCCCTGAATATAAAGAAGTAAAAATGAGCAGGAGTAGATAATGTTTGTATAATGAGCTACTTTATCTAGTCTGGTTGGAGAACAGTGCATTCTAGTTTTGTATGATTCTGACAGAGTTTTCTGTACAAACCTAAGGATAACTAATTTTCAAGGAATCATAATAAAACAAACCATATTTGACCCTATGGCTTTATTAAGCATAATTTAACTTTACTTAATGATTCAGAAAATGCTCTCAGGCATTGTACAGGCTTTGGGGTCAATATTATTGCTCACTAAGTGAGTACCAGACTGTAAGAGTCAAAGATGGCCCATAGTTTGTCTCTGTGACATGCTCCGCAATTCTTCCCAGAAAAATCAGTCTCTGTGCCCCCAAATTAAATGTGTTTTCTTACTCCATTGACACACATCGAGTAGGAATTTCCAAGAATGATAAGGCAAGGACTTCAGGTAGAAAGTCAGCCTGATGTTAGAGAGACAGTATAGTACAGTAAAAAGAACCTTGAATATGGATGGTGGAGGTTATTGGTTTTAGGAACTGATGAAGATTTATCATCCTGTAGCCAAAATTCTGAATGTTGGGCAGTAGCCCTTTACGCTGAACTGTAGAGGTTATCTGTTTTCTGTTATAGATCTACAACCATATGTTTTAGAACAATCAATTCCTTTGGTTTTGAGATCGGAGGCCAAGCCCATTGCTATTCTGTTTGGTATCTTTATGTTCATAGATAAATTTTATGAATGTTCCCAGGATTTGAAGATCGGTGTTGGCAAAATTATTTTTAAATGATTCTGATAATTTCCCCCAAATGTATCCTTCACTCTCCCCTTTATTGTATGGCAGGGTTCCCAGACCAATCAAGTTCAATTCTGAGTGTAAACTGATAAAATGAATGTTTTCTTGAGGAGGAGGAAAGAAGGAAGTGGCCTACTACACCATTTGTAAAAAGCTCTTTAAATATTTTACTCAGCGTTCTTTGGTGCAACCGCATTTCTGTCTCTTCATATATTTAGAGCAGCTCAGTTAGCTTTGGAAGGCAGTTACAGAGAGCTTTCAGCTAGCTTTTGGCCACAGACAGATGGCATCAGATGACTAGTGCGGAGGATGTCTCACCTGTAAATGAGGGCAAGGAGAAGTGGAAGCTGCAGGCATGAGGACTCTTGGCTAGAATAGAGCGTGTGGCTGCCAAGAATTCAAAGACCAGAGAAGAGGTTTAAAGATTTCACTACTGTAGGAAGTCTCCTATCATCTACTTCCTAAGTCAATTTTCTCAAAAATGCTTTGCAACATGCTTGAGTATAGCTACAGTATATTAGGATACTGCCTCGGAAAGCAAGGCCTGAACTGCGAGTCAGTAGACCATCTGTTCTTGCTTTATTAGCAAGTTATGATGGGGGTAGCAAACGGAAATTGAATACTTTCTAATTACCAAGAATGGCATTTTTCTCTGAGTGTATGCCCAGTAGTGGGATTGCTGGGTCATATGGTAATTCTATTTTTAGTTTTTTAAGGAACCTCCAGACTGTTCTCCATAGTGTCTGTATCAATTTACATTCCCACCAACAGTGCAAGAGGGTTCCTTTTCTCCACACCCTCTCCAGCATTTATTCTAGACATCACCCCTTAATAGAGAAATGACAAGGTCATACTGGAGAAGAACACGTGGACTGAGAGATGTGTGGGGAACATCTTTGGAAAACACAGTATGCCACCACATTAAATAAAGTAATGTTAATAAAGAGTTCTAAGCTAAGTAGAAGTACCCTCAGGGTATCTAGTTAATCAAATCACTATTGCTTGTTAAAGCTCTGAGTATCTTAATTTGACAAATGTCATTTATTGACCCTGAAATCTGGCCTTTTGCATACTGAAACCAAATAAAACTGTCCTGAGCTTTCAGGCTCCATACCAGTTACCTGCTACCTGATACAGCTTACCTTTTCCCTCTATGAACAATTTTTGCCACAGAATTTATTTTGCCCTCAGTTGGATTTCATCACAGTCAAATGCATCCTCAGCCATTGTCACTTGCTGGCTGGGCAACCTGAGCAGTTTCTTTCATCTCTATGAGCCCCGAATTTGAGGTGTGAGGGGTTCAGGATATATGGTTCCTACATTCCCCTACAGCTGTCATGTTCTCTCATTGCATGTGTGCACATGGATATAGCCCTATACATGGGTTTTATTTTGCTATAGTAGATCCCACCTTAGAAAACTTTTCCCTAGCTGACATAAGTGAATTTTAACGACCTTGGAATTCCTCACCAGAGCTGACCTTTGTATTGGCAGTTCACAGTCTTTACTGCATCAGATCCCAGCTTGCCTTCTGAAAGCAAAGGTGACACACCTTTTTTTTTTTTTTTTTTTGCGGTACCCGGGCCTCTCACTGTTGTGGCCTCTCCCGTTGCGGAGCACAGACTCCAGACGCACAGGCTCAGCGGCCATGGCTCACGGGCCTAGCCGCTCAGTGGCATTTGGGATCTTCCAGGACTGGAGCACGAACCCGCATCCCCTGCATCGGCAGGCAGACTCTCAACCACTGCACCACCAGGGAAGCCCAACACACGTTCTTATACATTTGAACGTTTCACCTAAGAAGATCATGACCATTTTTCATGAAGTCATCTGGGAAAGTAAAACCTATTTTGTATTACAGTGTGGTTTTTTAAACTTTTGAAACTTCAGAATTTAAAAAAGCAAACAAAACAAAAACTACATGCAGAATTAATTGTTAATATATTGAGTTTTGAAAAATAATTATTTGCTATTCTTATCAAGGGTGATGGTGGCTTTCTCTGATCAATTCCTGCTTATCCTTTAGTGTTCAGCTGAAATGTCATCTGGAAGTAATCAGTCAATTTTCCCTATTATATAAATTCCTAATATCTTATTTATCTCCTTCATAACACTTGTCACAAGTGTTATGTAATTGAATAATTATTATGCAATGAATGATATATTGTTTTTTCCCATTGTCTTTATTCTTTTTTTATATTTTATATTGGAGTATAGTTGATTTACAATGTTGTGTTAGTTTCAGGTGTACAGCAAAGTGATTCAGTTATACATATACATATATCTATTCTTTTTCAGATTCTTTTCCCATATAGGTTATTACAGACTATTGAGTAGAGTTCCCTGTGCTGAGTAGGTCCTTGTTGATTATCTACTTTATACATAGCATTGTGTATATGTTAATCCCAAACTCCCAATTTATTCCTCCCCTCACCTTTCCCCTTTGTTTTCAAAGTCTGTGAGTCTGTTTCTGTTTTGTAAATAAGTTCATTTGTGTCAGTTCTTTAGACTGTATTTACATTTAGAATCTGTTATTTTTTGCCTCCACTTTTGTATAAGCTCCATGGTGGTCTAACTCATTATTTCCCCCACTGCTTGGTCATTAATAGGTGCTCAGCAGAGTTTCACTGTATGCAGGAATGAAGAATAGGATATACTCTCAATCCTGTATATTGAAAGAGATCATCTAATCATCTTAACCACCAGACTCTGTGCGACTTGCTCATCCTGAACATGACTGGAGCAAGTGGTCACAGAAAAGGATGCTAGCCTTCCTCCAGCCCCCTCTCAAGGGTACTTGCATACTGTGATGGTAGCCAGCTTATTGTTCCTTACATTTTGTAGGAGCATTTAATATTTAATAAAACATTTTGTTTTCCTCACCTAGAGGGTAAAATAGATTTTCTCGTTTTCTCTTCTTTACTCAGGGAGCGTCTTTATTTGGCTAATGCCATTGTCTTCTTTAACAGATGAGTGTGTTAGGGAATTTTAAGGGACTTGGGGTGCTCTCACCTCTAGCACTCTTAGTTTGAGATGTAGCTGCTGAACTGCCCTTGTGGACGAAACAGTACCCTCTTGATCACATGAATTTCTCCTGGCTTCTAGCCCAAGGTTCGAGTGGTATTGCAAACGTCAGCACCCTTGAAGAGGTTTCAAATATTTAGTCCAATAAATCAATTTTTCCTCACTCCTACCACTGCTAAATGGCACTCTTTTCTCAGTGGCAGCAAAGAAAAGGCAACTTAACATGAAAACTGCAGTTGGGAAGTTGGCATACAGCTCCTGTTTATGTCTCGCTCAGGCTGGACTGTTATCACTGTTGATTTCTGTACCTAACAAGTCAGAAATAACTGAGCTCAAGAAAGTATTCATACTTTCACCCTCTCCGTCAACATGAACTTTAAGATGCTAAATAAGTCATATGCTCAAAGAGAAGCTTGGTGGAAATATCACAGTCACTCAAAGGCCTTGTAATATCTCTCTAAAAGGCACATTAAACATTTCGCATCCAAAGCCTGCTCATTCAGCCAATATTTGTGGAGCAGACACTATGTGCCTGGTGAATGTGAATGTGAGAAGAATCCTTTCTGCCTTCAGGTGTCCTACCCCATTTTATAAGAGAGGAAGTTGAGCATAGAATATGAAGATTTATTGCAGTTCTTATGGTATCAGCAATGAAGTCAGGTATATTATACCTTAAGACAGTAGATTTACTATATATGTCTTTCTTGGAGATTGCATGAATTATTTAGGTAATTTAAGCCCAATTCTTTTACCTTTCCTTGAATTATAGGGACCTGTCTAAAATGCATATTTCCTAAATTGCACATTTTCCTCAGTTCTCCACTATGCTCTGAGTGAAGCACCACAAACAACGTTTTTTTTTGGTCTAGGTCATTTCCAAATCAAACTTTTGTTGAAAACATTCTATGCTGCAATCACTCTTCTATACACTGTTGGGGAACCAAAATTGTAGTGGGCCTGTTTAGAAAAGCTTGCTGTGGAGAAGATGAGACAAGGCACAGACTCAAGAAACTAAATGGATTGATTGCCCATGGTAGTTGCTAAAGAGGAGAAACATGGGCCTCCATTCTTTCTCAGGAAGTATTTTATCCACTGATGTATTTGGTGGTGTTTATATTTAAATACAGTGAACATTTCACAGTTAGTCTCCTATTAAGTCTTCATCAGGCTACATCTGACCAAATTATTGTCATGAATTTTTGTCTAATTTTAGTGATGGGAAGAAAGAGACTGTGTATTCTAATAAATAAATTTGGAATCAATATACTATATAAATATAGAGTGTGTATTTTGTTTACCAGTCATTAGACAAGGCATTTCACAAAACATCTTTTCTTGGAAACTCACAATATGTAAAGATATGAGTCTTAGGACTGTCCTGGGCCATGTCTTCTTATTCCCTTCTAGTGCAGAGTGACAATTTTAGTATCAACTTGAACATTTCAATGGATGGGACCTCACAATGTGATAATAGAAACAAAAATATCCAGTGTTTTATATGCTTTTACAAAACATATTTTCTTATTAAATTCTCCTAGCAGCTTTGCTTGTTATTTTTAGAACAGCACTAATTTTTGGAAAGTCTTCTTTATATCAACCAGAACTTTCTGTTTTGCAAACTCTAACTTATGATCTTGATTTAACTTTCTAGAGTTAAGTAGAACATGCTTATTTTATCTGGGTGAACATAATAACCTCTTTTAGATGACAACTTTAACAATATTTGAAGGTACTACCAATGTTCTCTTTTTCCAATCATCTTTTCTCTCCACTCATCAACTTAATTTTGCCTTTTTTGGGGTCAAACTCTGCCATACTATTTAAACCTATTCCTTGTGGAAATTACTTGCAGACTCTCCAACAACCTGGTCACCCCTCTCTGGACACAAATTTACTATCATCTTTAAACTGGGGTGCTGGGAATAGAATGCAGATACCTGACTGTGTGTGGCACAGTGAGATTCTTATCTTCTTATCTTGATCAAGGCATTTTCTTCAGGTGAATGGGAGGTGTCATAGCGTAGAGTTCAGAGTGTGGACTGTGGAGTCAGCAAGGCCATTAGTTAAATTGTGGCTGTCTGCCTGTGGCTGTAAGACCTTGAGCAGTTTACCTAGCCTCTCAGTTTGAGCTTTGGTTTCCTCAGCTAAAACATGCAAAGCGTAATATTTACAAAGCAGTTTTGTTGTAAGATATGTGTGTAATCTTCTTGTTACTATTAATAACAATAATAATATAGCTCAAAACTTGGATGTGAGGCAAGTGCATCACCCTGTTCATTTATATTAAGCTTTTCACTAACAGACTCTTGGTTTCTCTTACACATTACTTTTATTATTATTATTATTTTTGGTACGCGGGCCTCTCACTGTTGTGGCCTCTCCCATTGCGGAGCACAGGCTCCGGATGCGCAGGCTCAGCGGCCATGGCTCACGGGCCCAGCCACTCCACGGCATGTGGGATCCTCCCAGACCGGGGCACGAACCCGCGTCCCCAGCATCGGCAGGCGGACTCTCAACCACTGCGCCACCAGGGAAGCCCCACATTACTTTTAAAATCTGGTTTCTGTCATCCTGTAGACCTGTGGTTCTCCAACTTATCACGTGGAGAACAGTTAGAAATTCCAGTGCCCAGGCTGTACTTCAGAAACCAATTAAATAATACTTTCTGGGAGTAAAGACCAAGTACCAGTATTTTTTAAGGTCTTACAATTTTTCATACGCAGCTAACTTTGAGAACCACTGCTGTAGAATGCTGAGAATAAAGATAGCTTAAATACTATCTAATTCAACATTTACCATGTTATTCAGATTAAGTAATGCTCACAGGTATAATAAATCCACAAATCTTAGTAGCTGAGCACCGTGAAAGTTCATTTCTCACTTACACTATGTCCAATATGGATGATCCTAGTCATCCATACAGACTTCTGATGCAGAAACCTGAACTCCTTCCATTTTGTCTCTGATCTCCTCTAATTCTTAGAGTTTTTCCTAAAAAGTCATTGTCTTGATCAGGGCTCTCCAGAGAAACAGAGCCAATAGGATATGTACACACACACACATACACACATACACACATATATGTACATATTCAGGTATATACATGAATATAACTGTATTTATTTAAAAATTTGTTTTAAGGAATTTGCTTACACAATAGTGAAGGGTGTCAAGTCTAAAATCTGCAGGTTGGGCTAGTAGGCTGACCCTGAGAGGAGCTGATGCAGTAGTGCAAATCCGAAGGCACTCTACTGCAGAATTCTCTCCTGCTCAGGCGACATCACCCTTTTGTTCTAGTCAGACTTTCAACTGATTGGATGAGGCTCAGATGAGGCTCAGCACATTTTGGAGGGCAATCTGCTTTATGCAGAGTGCACTAAATGTGATTTATTCCCAAAACATCCTCACAGAAGCATCCAGAGTAATGTTTGACCATCTATCTAGGCACCCCATGGTCCAGCCAAGTTAACACATAAAATTAGCCATCACAGTTAAGCCTGAATAGTTTTCATTAACCAGGTCTGGATGTGGCATTTATTACATCTGTTCATGTTTCACTGGCTAGAACTCAGTCACATCACTACAACCAAGCACAAGAGAAGCTGGAAAATATAGTTTAGGTGTGCACTCAAGAAGAGAGGAAATGGGTGAACATCTAGCCAGAACATCTAGCCACATCTGCATTTAAAAAGCAGAGAAATAAATATTAGCTCTTATCAACTAATAGAGGGTTTTGTTCTTGTTTCTTCTTATTTAACCGAAGTGAAGAACCTTATTTTTGTCTCCCTCTATTTTTAAGCTTTGCTTCATTCCTTCTTTTTATTTCAGTAGAATCTAAATCCTTAATATACTTGTAGAGTATTAGCAATATTAATAATATTAACACTTACACTGTCACTACAGGAAGAGTCTTCCTGCCCTAAGATTAGAATGATTTTTATGAGAACCCAATAGGGTTCATGAAAAACTATAACCACCCCACATAATTTGAACATCTGTCTTCTAGTACTTTCTCTCCCTTATTTGAGAGGAATTTGCCCTCTTTCCTACTTTAAAAAAAAGGGGGGGAGGATAAGGGAGTATGAGAGGAAAGAAAAATAATTTTCTCTCAGGAATAGACTCTACTTTCAAAGGTTCTTAACCCTGGCTACACATTAGAAATACCTGGGGAGTTTCAAGTATATTCTGTGTTGGACCCTGTCTCCAGACATTTTAAGTTAATTGGTCTGCAGTATGGCGCAGGCATTGATATTTCTAAAGAGGTTCCTAGGTGAATATGACCAGGGGTAAGAATTACTTCCAAAATTACTTTTATTGGCAGTGTTAAAATCTAGAATTAGGGCTTCCCTGGTGGTGCAATGGTTGAGAGTCCACCTGCCGATGTAGGGGGCACGGGTTCGTACCCCGGTCTGGGAAGATCCCACATGCCACGGAGCGGCTGGGCCCGTGAGCCATGGCCGCTGAGCCTGCGCGTCGGAGCCTGTGCTCCACAACGGGAGAGTCCACAACAGTGAGAGGCCCGTGTACCGCAAAAAAAAAAAAAAAAAATCTAAATCTAGAAAAGTAAAATTGCATATATTTATATATATTAAAAAAAATAAAAATTTATATATATATAATGTATGTGTGTGTGTGTATATATACATGTATAGTTTTATGTATAAAACTTTTTCAAGCAGGCAACATAACAGAATGAAGCAGACCATAATAGCAATCATATTAAATATATATGACATCAAATATATATGACAGAAGAGCCGAAAGTAGAAATTTACTTCTTATTTATAAATCAGATTAGAGATTAGCAAGTATTCTTGGTATGGAATTTAAAGACTGCCCTTATGTGGAAGTTTTGTGATATCACATACAACAGATTAAAAAAATGTGCATTGTCATATGAATGGCAATTTAGAATCCAGATGATTTTTATGAGGAAGCCCAAAGCAAACCACCTCTTCTTCTGTTGGCATGATCATTCCAACTCTAGGTTTTGAGATTCAGTTAAACCGAGGATGAAAAAATGAGGAAATTTTGGACATAATTTAGTTTTTATTTTTATTCACTTTTTAATATAGGAGTATAATATGAATTAAGATATGTACGTAGTGTGCAAAGAGTGAGCAAAATAATCCTTTCCTCTTTGGCTTTCACTTATCTTCCTAGTTCTGTTTTCCTGTAAACATATAAAGATGGCTTGGGTCAACTTTGTTACGAGGCTGCGTTGTGAAATTGACCCTTGATTGGTACTGTACCTGGACTGGGAGACCTATAAATGCCTGATAGGAAGCCATAATTTTGGCCCCAGACTGTGACTTGAATAATCAACATGTCCCTTTTGGGGTTCCTGAAAGGTATGTCTATGGAGTTATTCAAAAAAGATGTGAGGCATGTGTTTTCTAAACCAAGATGCCCCTCATACCTGCCAGATGTGAATCTGGTAGCTCCTGACAACTGGGTAAGCTACTATAAGGACTCCCCCAGAAAGAGGAACACTTGGTGCTTTCCTGCTGGCATGCTGTATCTACTGTCCTATAGAGTCTTATTAGTGGTTATCAAAGGATGGTTCTTCAGTCCAGCATCATCATTATCTCCAGGAAACTTCTTGAAAGTTCAGATTCTGGGGCCTCATCTCAGGACCACTGAATCAGAAAGCCAGGTGGAAAGCGAGGGTTGGGGAGCAGCAGTCTGTGTCTTAACAGTCCCTTGAGGCAATTCTGACACATACTCAAGATTGAGAACCATTGCTCTGAGTGATCTTGATGCCAAGTGTGGCCTATGGTAGTCTTGTGTGTCTGAGTGTTTAATTGAACCTATGACAGTGATCTTCTCTGGTGTGTATAGTGCATTAACTATGTTCAAAAATGTGTCAGGGAAATGCACGTGTTTTCCCAATGAGTTAGAATTGGTTTTAGCATTTAATGAGGATAGTTTGACATATATTTTGTGGATCATAACATAAGATAAAGTTCCTATTTGTGGTGAAACTCACCGAGAGTCAATTTCACCTATTAAATTCCATTTCCCCTAAAGCAAAAGTTCTCACCTGAACAAGGGATAGGGAGGGAGGGTGAAAGGATATTTGAGTCTTTTGCAAGAAACACATTTGTGCCCTTCCTCATTAGAGTTAACAAAATTTGAGGACGAGGAAACGTGTCATTCAAGGACACATACACACACCCACACACATGCACACACATACACACAAATTTCCCTCCCTGTTTCTTTTTCTTCCCTTCCCTTCCCTTCCCTTCCCTTTCCTTTCCTCCCTCCCTCTTCATTTTTAAATTATTTTCTTTTTTCACCAACTATTTAATTCTCTTATAAATCTTTCTTTTTATTAATGCCTCAAAAGATAGAAAGGAATATACCAGTTAAATGATTAGCTTTGTTCTTTTGAGTTTTGGAACTTTCAAAAGTGATTAAAAACCATCTGAAAGCATATCCTGTAGTAGAGAATTCTTTATTACCATTTTCAGTATTATCCTCTTGTGTCAAGTTGAGATAATCCTGAATGGCTTATGTGAAATGGCTCTTGTTTGAGGAAAATGTAATTAGTCTAGGCTTAACACATACATAGTTAAGTGAATAATTGGTGGCAGTCTTGTGATTGGAAAGCTCTTTTAGTTTAAGTGGAACCTTGATCTTTGCCAGTGGACCACTTGGGAAGGTAAAAGAAAAATTTTTAAAGTGTATTTAAAAGGCTTTTGTTGGTACAGTGGATTTTTAGTTTTAGTGGGGTCTCTTGCTGATTGCGTATGGGTTTTACCTGAAGGGAAGTTTCATCAGTGGAGTAAATGGGCATAATAGGTTGTAACGCAAATCTGCCTATGGAACCCTAACTTGCTGTATTACACAGTACTCATAGTTTTAAGTGACTCCAACTGTATTAGTCTACTCAGGCTACCATGACAAAATACCACAGACTGGGTGGCTTAAACAACAGACATTTATTTTCTCACAGTTCTGGAGGCTGGTAGTCCATTATTAAGGTTCCAGAAGATTTGGTTTCTGGTGAAGAACTCCCTTCCTGGCTGGTAGACAGCCACCTTCTCACTGTGTTCTCACATGGCTTTTCCTCAGTGTGCTCATGGGATTGGATGAGTAGGAGAAAGAGAAAGAGCTTTCTGATGTTTCTTCTTATAAGGATAGTAATCCTGTTGGATCAGGGTTCCACCCTTATGACCTCATTTAACCTTGATTACTTCCTTAGAGGCTCCATTTCCAAATACAGTCACACTAGGGGATTAAGTCTTCAACATATAAATTTTGGAATGACACAAACATTCAGTCTATAACACCAACTTAACTGAAAATGTCTTAAGGGCAATTAAAATGTTCATATAACTGAAAGTTCAGGTTATCTATCAGAGTTGCTGGATGCAGGCTTAAATGAAGTTGTTGGGACTCTGTTCTTCTATATTTCTTAGCATTGATTTTTATTCTCGGCCAGACTCTCTCCAAGAGATGGCAAGATGACCACTACCAAATTCCAAGTTTATATTCTGTCATCTAACTCAGTGAAAGAAAGCTTCAATTTACCAACTGTTTTGTTCAGATTGCTATGACTGTACCTCTTTTAGTTTATTTGAGCCATAAATTCATTCCTAAATCAATTACATTGATCAGGAGGCCAATTGGTCAGACCTGGGTTATGTGTCCAGATCAAGGATTGGGGCAGATATGTCCAAAAATATGGATCAGGAATAAAGGAGGAGAAGTTACACAAAGGAAACTATAAATGCTGTTGATGAAAGGAGAACCCATTCTTGGCAGGCAGAAGTAACATAGGCACCATACTTCCTAAGCAGAGTGGACCTTCCTTCAGAAAACTGCATTTATCTTCCTACAAATATGGCTGGTATCGATAGGATCCTGTCTTAGTTGGTATATATTTTTTCTAAGAGTGAGCTGGATTTAGAGTGACTTCATGAACACCATTTGAAGGTTTAAGTGTAAAAAGTTATAATCTAACCAGGTATATTTTAAATATATAGAATTAAGCTGGCCATGCTTTTTTTCTTTCTTCTCCTTTTTTTTTTTTTTTTTTTTTTGATGTGGACCATTTTTCAAGTCTTTATTGAATTTGTTACAGTATTGCTTGTTTTTTTTTATAGTTTGGTTTTTTGGCCCCAAGGCATGTGTGATCTTAGCTCCCCAACCAGGGATCGAACCCTCACCCCCTGCAGTGGAAGGTGAAGTCTTAACCACTGGACACCAGGGAAGTCCTTTCTTTCTCCTTTTTAAAAGCTCAGTGAAGTTCCTGCTCTTCAAATGACATGGGTCATTGCTACTTTTAATTAGTATAATTTTCTAATATTCTTTTCAAAATTTCTATATGTGTATGATGTATAAACAGCAGTGTTTTTCCTTTTGAGTAATTTTAGATAGAAGTGAAGTTCAGTTATTTTATGAATTTTATTTTCCTTGTATTATCTTCACTTAATTTATAAATTATATAGTGATTTATCCTTGCAGGTAGATGAGCTGAAAGATGAGGTATTTAATAATGCCAATTTTTGGAATGTACTTTTTTCTGTTGGGGATTTTAAAGACATTATCTTCCTCACTCATATGGGTTATAAAAGGCTGAGGCATTGGATGTTTGCCAGCTGATATGAAAGGCATAACAGTGGTTATGACTGTACTATGTATGCTGGTGAATAAAAGACATAAGTAGGGTATCCCCATGAAGGAGTTTACAGTCCAATCTGGGAGACAGTCCACTCAACAGAAATGCAAAGCCATCTCAATTTTCTGGAAAGAAAGGGGAGGCTAGTGCTGAAATCATGAAACCTGAAGTAATTCCATTAATTATTAGCTCTGTGAACTTACACAAGTTACCTAAAATTTCTGGGCCTTAGTTTTCTTATTTGTAAACTAAACATAATAGACTCTATCTCACAGGGTTGTTAGGACAATTTAAAAAGTTAAGATATGTTAAACATTTATAAAAAGAAACTGGGTAGAGAGTAAATACAGGCACATGGCCTATTTTTATCTGTTTATTTTAAGATAATTTTGTTGAACATACTATAACACATAGTTGGAAATTCAACTGAGGGAGACACTCTGGTCTTGGTAATATCAGAAGAAGTTGTGTAAAACTAACCCTTCTGCTTATAAGAATGATAAATTTTGGGGAAAAAATTTTTAAATTCTCAAGTCATTGGAAAGCAATCAAAAGCAGACAGAAGTTAGAGGGCATCCAACCCTCCAACAAGAAAACTACACTGGTTAAGATTCACATTTGTAAGTCTTTTCCCCCAAGAACACCTCCTAAATGACATCTTATGGGGGGCTAGAACTGAGGCAGAAAGTTGAAGTCCTATCAGCCTGAGGAGTCGTAAAAAGAAAGAGTTTGGAATAGCCAGAGTAGCTGGAAATTGAGGGAAGTAATACCAGAAAAGAGAGAGAGATAGAAGGGGCTGCAAAATATAATGTAAACTCTCCTCAAATCCTTGCTTGACCCGTGAACTGCACATGTGTTACACATGTGCTTGGAAAATCTCCAGAGGATCTAAGGAGAAAAATAGTAGCTGGAGGCTTGAAAGAGCTTAGCAGGGATGTCAGCCACTACCTATTACTAGGAGATAGAGTTTGAAATTTGAATCCGGTCAAGTTAAGAGAATGTTGGTAAACATGTTGTTGGACTTTTCATCGAAAACCTAGAAGGGCCACTGTTTAGGAATAAATACTATGTATCCAGACTAAAAGCATAACCAATATAGGGCATATCCTCATGAAACATGACATTAAATCTCAACTTGGTCAAGGCGATTCACCAGTGATTTAACTGCCTGCTAGTACAAATCTCAATACTCTTCAAAGGAAGACAACAGATTCTAAAATTTTACAATGAAATATCCACAATATCACTATACAATAAAAAATCACTAGACCCACTGGAAAAAATAATGTTATAGAAATAGACCCACGAAGAATACTTATATGGAATAAGCAGACAAGTACTTTATCATAAATATATAGTCTACAGGAAAAATAGGTATATTAAAAAAGGCATGAGGAATTTGAGGAAAAATAAGAAAAATGTAAAACAAAACAAACTGAATAGAAATGCAAGAACTGAAAAATATGAAAGCTGAAATGAGATGAGATTAATAGCAGACTAGACACAACAGTAGAAGCAATATATTTGGCGATAAATCAATAGAAGTCATCTAAAAGGAGACACAAAATGAAAAGATTTTAAAAATGAACAAACACAATGATCTGAGGGACAGTATCAAATAGTACAATACACTTTTAATTGTAGTCCTTGGCAGAGAGAAGAGAGAAAATGAAGAAGGAAAAATAGTTGAAGAAACTTTGGCTAAAAAATTTCTAAATTTGGTCTAAAACAGTAATTCACAGATCCAAGCATCTCAGTCAATGAATATAAAGAAAACTGTACCTAGGCACATCTGCTGAGGTCTTAAGATTAAAAAAAAAATCTTAAGATCAACCAGAGAAAAAAGGAACATTATATATTAGATAAAAATGCTAAGAATTTTTAAAGATAGCTGACATGTCATTGGAAATAATTGAGGCCAGACAAAAATGGAATGATATCTTTTAAGTTCTGGGAAAAAACTTGTTAATCTAGAATTCTGTATTAAAACAAAATCATATTTTTTAAAATGAAGGCACAATAAAGACATTTTCAGGTAAATAACAACTGAGAGAAATTGTTGCTGGCAGATCTGCAGTCCTAGGTATGCTAAAATAGATTTCTTCAGGCTGAAGGAAAATGATCCAAGATGGAAACTTAAAACAGGAAAGAAAAGCAAAGGACATTATTGATATGTAGATAAATATAATGAATATTTTAGTTTCTTTCTAAAATTATTTAAAGTCAACTGAATGTTTATACCTAAACTAATGACAGTGTATTTATTGAGTTTATAATATGGGTAAGGGTACTTTAAACAATAGCAAAAGGATTGGGAGGTCTGTAATGGATTTATACATACATTATGTATCGTGGTGTAATATTAATACTATATTAATATTATTAATATTCAAGGTAAACTGTGCTAAGTTCAGAATGCATGTCCTAATCATGATGGTAGCAACTAAAAGATTACTACAAAGAGGAGTACCCAAAAATTCAGTAATGATGTTGAGTGTGACCATGAGGAGGGAGGTGGATGTTGACTAGTCTTTTTTTTTATACTCTTCTGTAATGTGATTTTTATTTATTTTTGGCTGTGTTGGGTCTTCGTTTCTGTGCGAGGGCTTTCTCCAGTTGCGGCAAGCGGGGGCCACTCTTCATCGCGGTGCGTGGGCCTCTCACTATCGCGGCCTCTCTTTTTGCGGAGCACAGGCTCCAGACGCGCAGGCTCAGTAGTTGTGGCTCATGGGCCTAGTTGCTCTGCGGCATGTGGGATCTTCCCAGACGAGGGCTCGAACCCGTGTCCCCTGCATTAGCAGGCAGATTCTCAACCACTGCGCCACCAGGGAAGCCCTTGACTAGTCTTTATACAGACTTCAAGTAAGTTTTCCTGTTTCCATTACTATGGCTAACTTTCACCTCCTGTCATATATGGTCCATTTTCACGTGAGTTGTGACAGCCTCAGTCAGATAACTTGATTTGCATTCAGGATTCATTCTGATTTGTATGCGATGAACATAAAGTAATGATTGGAGCAGAGATATTTCAGTGCTTTGCCACTGCAAGTGAGATTTACGGTCGGTAATAAAAGTGCAGTGTCTGATACCCAAGGGCATGCTTACAAACAAGACATTATCTATCAATGAGTCCTCATCCTTCAGAAGCAGTTTAATTAAAAGATATATAACCCAGAATCCCGAATGCGTTCCAAGTCAGCAGCATCAAAGCAGAGCCCACAGTATGTGGCTGAAGGTCATCCTCAGGTATATTTCACCAGGAGGCTGACAACAATTGAGGGTAAATAGGAAAAAGAAAAAAAAACACTTGGATTAATATAAGGATTGGCCCATTTTCACAGGAACTGATTTCAGGGGCTTTGGGAAAATGTGAGAGAGTTACCAAATAAATGCAGCTCGGACCAAGGAGCAGTAGGAGAGGTGTTGATTATGGAAGCGACATCTGTGACCTGGGACACAAAGCTGGTCCTGCAACATCTGCTTATGTTCCTGGGCAAGTCATTCATTAGACAGAATGCAGAGAGCATACCACTGATGAGCTGGGGACCTTGGGAAAGTCACCAAAATTCTGGAGGCCTCAATTTTTTCAACTGAAATGAGAGGGTGGGACTGAATGAGATCTGAGGTCCCTAAGATTCTGATTCAGTGCTGCAGTCAGATACAATTGAGGCCCTTTCCAGCACAACCAAGAGCATCCTCCACTAAGCCCTCCTTCTCCTACCCCCCCAACCCTGGTACCTTCAGATTCAGTTTTTATCCTCACTGGCAGGACCAGCTACATAATTTGTGAGGTCTAGTGCAAAATGAAAATGCAAGGCACCTTGTTCAGATACTAATTAGAATTCAGGATGGAGAGAGCAGAGCATGTCTTAGAAGCACAGGGCCTTCTAAATGTGGTACCCTGTGTGACTGCCCAGGTCACATGTCTATGAAGCCACCTCTGCTCCCTGGACTTTGAATATGGAAACTTAGTAGTGACACAGATTATCCCAAATGACAAATATGCAAATATTACATATTGATGGTGGAATATTTATAAACCATAATTGTATAAACCTGCCTCCTCATAGTACAAATTTGACATCTGACATGGTAGAGAAATGGTGATAATGGTTAACCATAATTTTACTGACTGAGTTAATTTAATTACTAGTAATGATATTTATTTTCTAATAGACCTTATTTTTTAGAGCTGTTTTAGGTACATAGTGAAACTGAGTGGAAAGTACAGATATATATATGGAATACGTATTATATGTATCCTGTATACCACTCACCCACCACCACACACATGCATAGCCTCCACTATTATCAACATCACTTACCAGAGTGGTACATTTGTTACAACTGATGAGCCTACATTGACATATCATTGTCACCCAAAGTCCACAGTGTACATTAGGTTTCACTCTTGGTGTCGTATATTTTATGGGTTTAGACAAATTTAATGACATGTATCATATAGAGTAGTTTCATTGACCTAAAAATTCTTTGTGCCCCACTTACTTGTCCTTCCCTTCCCCTTAACCCCTGGCAACTACTGATCTTTCTACTGTCTCGTAGTTTTGCCTTTTCCAGAATGTCATATAGTTGGAATCATACAATATGCAACCTTTTCAGATTGGCTTCTTTCATTTAGTAATATGCATTTAATTTTCTCCAGGTCTTTTTATGACTTGATAGCTCATTTCTTTTTAGTGCTGAATAATACTCCATTGTCTGGATGCACCACAGTTTATTTATCCATTCACCTACTGAAGGGCATCTTGGTTGCTTCCAAGTTTTGGCAACTATGAATAAAGCTGCTGTATACATCAGTGTGTAAGTTTTGTGTGAACATAGTTTTAAATTCTTTTGTATAAATTCCCAGGTATACAGTTGCTGGCTTGTATAGTAAGAGTATGTTTAATTTTGTAAGAAACTGCCAAACTGTCTTCCAAAGTGGCTGTACCATTTTTTTATTCTCACTAGCAATGAATGAGAGTTCCTGTTGCTTCACATCCTCACCAACATTAGGAGCTGTCAGTTTTCTGAACTTTGGTCATTTTAAAAGGGGTGTAGTGGTACATCTTTTCAAATGTTTATTTGCTATTTGCCTATATTCTTTGATGAGGTGTTTGTTCAGCTCTTTGGCCCATTTTAAAAATCAGGTTATTTTCTTATTGTTGAGTTTTAAGAGTTATTTGTATATTTGGGGTAACAATCCTTTATGAGATTTTTTTTTTCCAAATATTTTCTCCCAGTCTGTGGCTTGTCTTCAAATTCTCTTGACTTGTTTCTTGCAGAGCAGAAAATTTTCATTTTAATGAAGTTCAGCTGATCAATTCTTTTGTTCGTGGATTGTGCATTTGGTCTTGTATCTAAAAAGTGTCATTGCCAGACTGAAGGTCATCTAGATTTTCTCCTGTTTTTTCTTCTAGGAGTTTTATAGTGATACTGGCTTTCTTTTAACCTGTATAACTTGTCACCATACACACAGTGCTTCTCACCTAACACAATTATATTGGATTCTTAGAATCCAATGAAAAATACAGTTATTTTCCAGGTTAAGAAAATGAGGCACTGAGACAGAACAATGATTCAGAGCCATCCCTTTTTACTCTTGGTCCAGTTTTCTTTCTTTGAGACCATGATATCCCACTACATCATCTCCCTGAAATAAAACTTGATGGAACACAAAGACACTTTTATTTAGAAAGTTCAAACGGCTCTGGGTGCAATTCCTTATGGAAGATTGATTTGGCTGTTTTGTATAAATAGAACTGGTACAGCAGATACCATTCAAAAGAACCTTTATGAATACCAACCATATGCTAGAATAGCCTTGGCTGCAAGGTCTTTTGTGATTTCTTTTTTTTCTTTTGTTGAGTACAGAGGACACTTACCTCTGCTGTGAATGGCTTTCACCCCCCTACTTTGCATTTCTTGCTATTGAACTAGAGTAATGGGGTCTTTAGTTATGAAAATCAGGGGTTTCTAAACCTTACAATAAAATTGCTGTTTCAGGAATAAGATGCATTTTTCTCAAATAATATTGAAACTGTTATCTGCTTGATACTATACTCTGCCTGTCTCTCATTTTATGTTGGGGGTTGGGGTAGGTAGAGGAGGATAGACTGATGAATTAATACACGGGGTTAGGAGTTCAAATTCTAGCTCCATACTTACTAACTGTGTGATCTTTGGCAACTTACTTAATCATCCTGTGCCACTAAAATACTGGAAAATATTTGTACCAACAAAAAAGGATTATTGTGCTGAGTAAAAGAAATATAAACCACATAGTTTGCTCCATAAAAATTAGATAATAACAATTTATTATTTTAGGAAGTAAAGTGAAGAGTTGATAGAACAGTGTTTTATGAGTGATTTTATTAGCAACTTGGTGACACACTCCAGGAACTAGCATGAACAGTATGCAAAATGGGGTTATAGTGAGATGGCAAAAATGGAATGAAAATGATAAAAACAGAATTTAGGGGAAAATGTTAATAGTAAGGGAACTAACAAGAAACAACAAGCACACAAAAACAAAAAGCTCAATCAAAACAAAAAATATCTGAACTAAGCTTCAGAAAAGTAAAATTAGCCAAATCAGATTATATAAGACAATAAAAAATACAACCTTTAATTAAATTACTTTATTTACCCAGAATATGCATTATACTGAAAGGCAGATTAAAACTAATGTAAAATGGGTTTAGAAACTGTTGAAAACAATTAAGGTTAAGGTAATTTGTAGCCAAGTTCAAATTTGTATGGTTACAGTTTTGCTTTATGTCAGTGCACTCTTAAAATATCTATTTGTAGCATGTTGCAAAATAGTAGATGACAATTCTCTTAAAATAGTTATTTAGTTCAGGAGAAAGTAAGCTTATGAATAACGTATGATCCCTGCCTCTGGGTGGTCAGGCATATAAAAGTCAATAAATATTTATTGAATTTAATTGAAACATGTAGAGGTACAGGTAGAGGCCTTCTCAGAGGACTTTTGGTTTGGTGACCATAATATACTGTTAGCCTTGAATTTACTTATGTTGCTATGTTACCAAAATAGTGTCTATAATTTATTCCTTTTATAATCACAGGGTAAAGATCCTTAGCAATCACTTGGTCCTTGTCATCTCGTGTCCAAAGCTTGTTCATCCTCCACAAGGTTTGATTCCCACTAGAAATCTATTTATTGAGTCCATGCTTATTCTCCTTCACATCTAATCCTTGTTGTTTGTAATTTGGGAAACTTAAACACTGTGGAATGTGCCTGCTATGATTTTCATGACTACCCTCTGCAGCAGTGCAGACAGCAGGCGGACAGAGAGGCTTGAGGACCCCTGCAAGCTGTCATGTTCTTCTCCTCTTTCTGTTATTTAGGTGTAAATTCACCAATATTTTCCATTCTTCTTTTTTTTAAGTGGTGGCATAGCCTCTCTCTTCAAGGCCCCATTTTTCCTAGAACAGAATACAGTATTTTCAGTGCAGTCTGATATGGACAAACTATAGAAGCATTATTAATTCTCTCATTCTGGGCACTATTCTTTAACAGCACCTAAGATCACATTAATATTTTTGACAAGCACATTACATTATTGATTTATTTTAAGTTACTGTATATCTTTGTGCCTCAGTTTCTTCACCTGTAGAATGGGAATGCCAATAAATTTACTTTAAGGGTTTTGTCCAGAGTGAATGAGTTAATGCTTTTAAATGATTAGATACTTTAAATGATTAGAGCAGTGCCCAGTACATGGTAGACCCTTCATATATGTTAGCTGCTATTATTTTATGATTTTTATTATTATTCTTACTAATGGTCAGTTAAAATTCCTAAGTCTTAATCATATTGATGTTCAATCACATTCTTCTCATCCATTCTAACGGGGTTTTTGTTTTTATCTTTAAGGGAAAGATTTGGACTTACTAAATATAATCTTGTTAAAATTCCATTATGCCATGTTATCTAAATCAGGATACTCTTATCCAATTCATGCTGTGTTCTTCTAGGCTGTGCATTATTTCACATGTGATAAGTGCATCATCTGTGTGTCCCAGGATGTTAAATCATTGTTAAAAGTGTCAGATTGGTCCCTGCAGTGGACCACTAGAGATGTTGCTCCAGGTTGACACTGATTTAATAATTAGTTTTCTTTGGAGATAGATGCCCAATCAGTAAAGAGCTGACTGGAATTTATACCATTCAGCCTGTATTCCATGCACAATAGATCCTTCATCCAGGAACATGGTGTTGATGAAGGAAGAGCCCCTGCCTTCAGAGGAGCTCCGCTTCTGCCTGAGTGCTCACAGATTTTCAACTGTGGCTCTGTGATCTCTTTGGCAAGTTCTTTCAGTACCTGATAATGTAGTTAGAACAACAAAGATCCTCTTACCTCACCTGAATATTTCTCTGTTAATTGTGTTTTTAAATCTCTCAGGGTTTCCTCCCCTGTTTCCCAGACCACATAGGCAGATTGGAAAGAACAAAACTATTGCTTGAACACACAGCTTCTGCAGTGTTGTGAGCATGTTTGGGACCTTGTTTCTCATTCTGGTGTAGGGCTGGGGTGGGACAGATGGGTGAAATAGGGAAACTGTAGTATACTTTTCGCCTGGGATATTCCTCTTTGCTATGGCAGAGGAAATTGCATAGGGGCAGGGCTAACTGGGAAGGGCTAAGGATTGAAATTAGATCAGTTCATTGGGGGCTCATTATCACTGCCTTCCCTCCATCTTCCAAAAGGAGAATCCTGGTGTGGTTCTGGAAATGCCTCCTGGTCTGTGGACATCACTAAGCCTGTCACAGTAACCCCATTCCTGTGATCAGTGATTGGCTCAGACATGAGCATGAGATGCATAGTGTGGGACAAAGACCAAGTGAGAAGAATTGTGTCCTAAACAAATGTAAGAATTACTACTATTTTCATTTTGGAGAAAAAACAGATGGCAAAGATATCAGTGTTTCTACTCAAAATCCCACAACAAGTAAAGCAGAAAGAATCAGTCTACTCTTTAATCTTGAGTATTGAGCCATTATTTTCTTTTCCAGTGGCAGCAATTCAGTGAACCTTCCATTTGAGTGTAGTTTTATGGACAATTAACTGCTTCTGTTAATTGATCTAGGGGAAAGAGATATAAAAAAATTGCACAACATTTTTACTTGAACACTTCACTTGATTTTTTTTTTTTTTTTTGCGGTACACAGGCCTCTCACTGTTGTGGCCTCTCCCGCTGCGGAGCACAGGCTCCGGACATGCAGGCTCAGCGGCCATGGCTCACGGGCCCAGCCGCTCCATGTCATGTGGGATCCTCCCAGACCGGGGCATGAACCCGTGTCCCCCCTGCATCGGCAGGCGGACTCTCAACCACTGCGCCACCAGGGAAGCCCTTCACTTGATTTTTTTGGTGGGTTTGGTTAATGAACCCTTTTGAACAAGCCCATTGTGATTCTCTTTGCTAGTACCTTTTATTTCATCCCCAGCAGTTATCACAGCCTGAAATTTTCTTGCTTGTTTGTTCTCTGTCTCCTCCAGCTAAATGTGGGCTGCATGAAGACAATGGTATTGTCTGTCTCATATTCCAATGCCTGGAATAGGTAGTTGCTTAATAAATATTCACTGAATGAACAATCAGATTTTCTAGCCATCTCTATTACATCAACATGTAAACTATGCAAACACATTTTTTAAGTGCATTCTCTATTCCTGGCATAGTGGTAAACAAAAGAGCCCTATGTGATTCTTAATTTTTAGAAGGGAAAAGCAGAAAAGGAAGGAAGGAAAAGGAACGAAGGAAGGAAGAGAGAGAGAGAGATGGAAAGATGGAGAGATGGAGGGAGGGAGGAAGGATGAAGGAAAGAAAGGGAAAGGAAAGGAAAAAGAAAGAAAATAAGAAGGAAGAAGGAGGGAAAGAAGGAAGAAAGGAATGACTATGACAGTTCTGGAGGCTCAGAAGTGGAAGATCAAGATGCCAGCCAATTTGTTTCATGGTGAGAGCTTTCTTCCTGGCTTGCAAATGGCTTCCTTCTCCCTGAGTTCTCACATTGCCTTTTCTTGCAGTGTGCATGTGGAGATCTCTGTCTGTCTCTCTCACTCTTCCTTTTCTTATAAAACCACTAATCCCATCATAGGGACCGCACCCTTTTGACCTTATATAACCTTAATTACCTCTCAAAAGTCTTATTTCCAAGTACCATCATATTAGGGGTTTGGGCTGCAGCATATAAATTGGGGGTGAGAGACGCATTCAGCTCACAAAGGAAGGAAGGAAGGAAGGAAAGAAAGAAAGAAAAGGAGGAAAAGGAGAGAGAATATGAAGGAAGGAAGGAAAGAGGTAATTTGAGAAAGCATTAAGTGCTATGGAGAAAAATAAGACTGAGCCATGTAATGTGACTGGAGAATTATGTTAAATTTGGTGGTCACATGGCCTCTTCAAAGAGGTGACATTTATTTAAGATTGATATGTAAAGGTGAGCAAGAAGAGAGTTCCAAGCGGAGCGGTAGGTAGTCCAATGGTTCTGAGGAGGAAACGGCTCACGGTGTTTGAAGAACTGAATGCCAGTGGGGTGAGCATGGTAGGTGAAAAGATGGTGACGAGGAATAAGGTTAGTCACATTGATGGGAGCTCCATAAAACAAAGATTTGTAAGTCGTGGTTAAGAAGTTCTAATTTATGCTGAGAGTATGGGAAGCCAATGAGAAATTTTTAGAAGAGGAGTGAAACCATCTGATTAGGTTTTTTAAAGTTCGCTCTTTTGGTCATGAGGCAAATGGATTGTAACTCGGTAAGAGTGGCCTCAGGAGACCAGTTTAGAAGCTATTGTATTAGTTCATGACTAGTAATGATGTGTGGCACCAAGGTGGTTGTAATGAGGATGGGGAGAAATAGATGTATAACAGATGCCTTTTGAAGGGTGAGTCAATTGAATTTGCTAATAGATAGACATGGGGCTTAAATGCAAAAAAGGGACATTACTGCTTAGATTTTTGGCTTGAGCAAAGAGCTTCAAAGCTGTGAGAAAAGTCAGGTGTCTTGATAACTTCCTCTGCAGTTCTATTCATCCAGGCTATGAATTATCAAGACCCATTACCTCTTGCAATCATTACTGGTACCTTATAATGCTTTTTTAAGGAGTTTCTTCTAAGTTAGAGTCAGGAAATATTCAAGATAGGACATTCTATGAATACTAATTGATTTTTTTCTCCATTAGTTAATTATTTTATGAATTAGCAAAAAAGTTCAAAAATAGTGATTAACATAAATTTAGGGGCCTATCTGCAGATTCTGTTATTGATTCTTGAATTTCATGACCATGGATAAAAAGAGATAAATCTATTAATAAATAATTTTACTTTTGTGTATCTATATATATACATAATGTATGCATATATATGTATGTGAATATTATTTTAAACTCAACAGTTCTGATAGCAAGATGTTCAAATATGAATTTTTAGTATAAGGCACTTAAAAGCCCTCGAATGGAGTATTTCATTATTGATACAATTTAACTCTATTATCTATATTATAGCTTATGTATTGTCACTCTGTGAAAAGCCAGTTTAAATCATTAATGAAAACTCCAGAGTTTTCCACCATTAACATTTCTTTCAATATACTCATTCTTTTTTTGTTTGTTTTTTGTAGGGGTAGGAAGAAGAACAAAAACAAAACAAAAAGGCAGTTGAGACAATAGTCTTTTCTCTTTTGTTGATAAATCTAGCTGACTTTTTTTTTTTTTTTTTTTTTTTTTTTGCGGGGGCCTTTTTTTTTTGTTTCTTTTCCCTTTGAGGAGAGGCTCCGGACGCGCAGGCTCAGTGGCCACGGCTCACAGGCCCAGCCGCTCCGTGGTATGTGGGATCTTCCCAGACCGAGGCACAAACCCGTGTCCCCTGCATCGGCAGGCGGACTCTCAACCACTGTGCCACCAGGGAAGCCCAATCTAGCTGACTTTTAAAGTGAGTGCTCTAAATTGGATTCTTTCATTTTTAAATATTTCTATTCTAAATTGGCAGACACCACGATTATTAGCTTTTTACAGAGAAAGAAAAAGAGTGCTATAATTACCTTAATTTTATTTTTTTGCCAAATGAATTTCTACTTTATTCACTAAGAAAATTGTACAGCCCCCACCTCAAATTTATTATGTGTGCTATGTGTTTTAAGACCTTGCACATCACACCTCACCCATCCCAACCTCTCCCCATGTCCTACAGGATAGAGAACACTCTGGAGCTTGGCAGGCAGTCACAATGCTTGACCTTTTGTTCTTCAACTTTCTGTTCCTCTGGGATCCTTTTCATTTCAACCAATTATCCTCTTTGCTGTGTGTTGACTCTGATTCTTGAGCTCCCTTTTTTGTGTGGTTTCTAAGAGTATTTCACCACATATGGTTCTGTCCCTCCCACTTCACACATATCTAAGTTCTTTTCATCATTTTAGGCTCATTCTTTCTAAAGTTTTTCTTGAACTTTGGTCAACTGAACTTCCCCCCTTAATTTACTTTTGGTAAATTCATACTCCCTTCACCCATTATTCCCACCCCCCCCATTTATTAAAAATAAAATAAAATAAATCATAACAAGCATCAGTAAGTAAAGAGCTAGTAGCTTAATGGCAAAGAGGCATTTTTTTCCAAAAAATACAAATTTGGTAATATTTGACATTTAGTCTGTGTATCTAGATTGTTGGCCATTTGAAAGGGCAATAGAGTTCCTATTAGGTTTGACCCTCAGATGATGGCTTCAGGAAGATAAATTCTGTTTTCAAATAATGTCATCATCTGGACTGCATGTGTCATATCTTCTGGTTGCCAACAACAAAAATATCAAAGGAATTGTAAATTTCATGAAGGTTAGGACTATTTTTATCCTGCCACTACTGTACCTTAATTGTTTAGAAATGTACCTTCCATGAATGAATGAAAAATAACAAAGGGAATTTATTATATTTTAACAGAAAAAAAGAGCATTGCAGGGGTTAGTGTACTTGTTTTGTGATTGCCCTCAATGTGTCAATCAAGAGATTGGGATTATATCAGGCCGGATTGTTGCTTTCAAGTCATAGAACCTTCCTTTGATTGATTTAAGCAGAAAGAAATTTGGTGAAAGGATATTGTTTGGGGTATTCAGTGCTCACAGAGTCAATGAGAAACTGGAGGACCCAGCTTGAAAAGGAGCAGGAACCAAGATACCTCTAGATGGTCATGGCAGCCAAAAATGCAGATGCCTTCTAAAGACAGGAAAGTAGAGCAGAATGGATACATGGTCCGGGTTTGAATGAGAAAAGTCACAGCTGAAAGGTGCAGAATCTGCCCAGGATCTGCCAAGCAGCAAGATTACATGCTAAGTGTTGAGGACAAAGCATTTCAGGATGTATCCCTCTCTTTGCTAGATTCCTTCCAGTTTTGGTGCTGTGGCCCAAATTAATTGTCCTTATTATTCTTATAAAGAGGCCTTTTTCTTATTACGGGAAAAGTATGTTTGCCTCATAGATGAGCTACTTCTAGACTAATAAACTATGCCAGCTGATGATATTTTATTGTTGTTTACTATGTTTGTAAGTTCCACAGGCATGGGGAAACAGATATCATGAATATCTATCATAAGAACTGAGTAGATATTTATGAATGAATCTTGATAATGTAGGATGTGAATTTTGTGGTTTTAACACCTATCCCTTTGGGGTTTCCTATTCTGATGCCAGAAGAGACAAGTTCTCTCATTTTGGGAGCCTCACTACCTGGGATGATGTAAGCCGAAAATCTCTATAGCCATGGCCAGACTTCTCCTGCCCTCACCTATAGGATGAGTGTCCATAATGGTGGAAGAGAACCGTGTAAAGACATAGAAACAGAAAAAGGGGAGAGAGAGAAAGCTGCTATGAAAGTTATAATTATGGGATTACCTAAAATTTTAATGTTTTTTAAATGTTTCCTTACGTTAGTTTGGTTAGCTTTTTGATTTTTAGGAATTTGTGCATTTTATCTAAATTTTTAAATGCATTGGCACACAGTTGTTCAAAATAGCCTCCTCTTAATCTGTTTTAAATTTTTAAAAATTTTTATTTTTCTAATTTAAAAATTTTATCCAATGTTTTAGATTCTAGTCCCACACAGGTCATTACAGAGGGTTGACTGGAGTTCCCTGTGCTATTCAGTAGGTTCTTATTAGTTACCTATTCTATATATAGTAGTGTGTATGTGTCAATCCTCATCTTCCAGTTTATCCCCCCGTTCCCCATTACCCCCTGGTAACTACAACTTTGTTTTCTACATCTGTGACTCAACTTTTGTTTTGTAAATAAGTTCATTTGTACCATTTCTTTACATTTCACATATAAGCAGTATTATATGATATTTGTCTTTCTGTCTGACTTACTTCACTCAATATGACAGTCTCTAGGTTCATCCATGTTGCTGCAGATGGCATTATTTCATTCTTTTTTATGGCTGAGTATTGTTCCATTGTATACATGTACCACATCTTCTTTATCTGTTCCTCCATTGATGGACATTTAGGTTGCTTCCGGTCCTGGCTATTGTAAATAATGTTGCAATGGACATTGGGGTGCATGTATCCTTTTGAATTATGGTTTTCTCCAGATATACACCCAGCAGTAGGATTGCTGCATCATATGGTAGCTCAATTTTTAGTTTTTTTAAGGAATCTCCATACTGTTCTCCATAGTGCCTATACAACAGGAACCTCCATACTGTTCTCCATAGTGGCTGTATCAGTTTACATTCCTGTCAACAGTGTAGAAGGGTTCCCTTTTCTCCACACCCTCTCCAGCATTTATTGTTTGTAGATTTGGTTGATGATGGCCATTCTAACTGGTGTGAAGTGATACCTCATTGTAGTTTTGATTTGCTTTTCTCTAATAATTAGTGATGTTGAGCATCTTTTCATGTGCCTCTTGGCCATCTGTATGACTTCTTTGGAGAAATGTCTATTTAGATCTTCCACCCATCTTTTGATTGGATTGTTTGTTTTTTGATATTGAGCAGCACGAGCTGTTTGTATATTTTGGAAATTAAGCCCTTGTCAGTCGCTTCATTTGCAAATATTTTCTCCCATTCTGTGGGTTTTCTTTTAGTTTTGTTGCTGGTTTCCTTTGCTGCGGAAAAGCTTTTAATTTTAATTATGTCCCATTTGTTTACTTTTGTTTTTATTTTCATTACTCTCAGAGGTGGATCAGAAAAGATCTTGCTGCGATTTATGTCATAGTTTTCTGCCTATGTTTTCCTCTGAGATTTATAGTATCCGGTCTTACATTTAGATCTTTAATCCAGTTTGAGTTTATTTTTGTGTGTGATGTTAGAGAATGTTCTAATTTCATTTTGTTCCATGTAGCTGTCCAGTTTCCCCAGCACCACATATTGAAGAGACTATCTTTTCTCCATTATATATTCTTGCTTCCTTTGTCGTAGATTGACCATAGGTACATGGATTTATTTCTGGGCTTTCTATCATGTTCCATTGATTTATAAGTCTGTATTTGTGCCAGTACCATACTGTTTTGATAACTGTAGCTTTATAGTATAGTCTGAAGTCAGGGAACCTGATTCCTCCAGCTACATTTATCTTTCTCAAGATTGCTTTAGCTATTCACAGTCTTTTGTGTTTCCTTACAAATTTTAAGATTTTTTTTGTTCTAGATCTGTAAAAAATGCCATTGGTAATTTGATAGGGATTGCATTGAATCTGTAGATTGCCATGGGTAGTATAGTCATTTTGACAATATTGATTTTTCCAATCCAAGAACATGGCATATCTTCCCAGCTTTTTGTGTCATCTTCTCTTTCTTTCATCAGCTTCTTATAGTCTTTGGAGTACAGATCTTTTGGCTCCTGTGGTAGGTTTATTCCTAGATATTTCATTCTTTTTGATGTGATGATAAATGAGATTGTGTCCTTAATTTCTCTTTCTGATCTTTCATAATTACTATTTAGGAATGGAAGAGACTTCTGTGTATCAAGTTTTTATACTGCAACTTTACCGAATTCATTGATGAGCTCTAGTAGTTTTCTGGGAGTATCTTTAGGAATTTGTATGTATAGTATCATGTCATCTGCAAACAGTGACAGTTTTACTTCTTCTTTTCCTGTTTGGATTCCTTTTCTTTTTCTTGTCTGATTGCTGTGGTTAGGACTTCAACAGTATGTTGAATAAAAGTGGCTATAGGGGACATCCTTGTTTTGTTCCTGATCTTAGAGGAAATGCTCTCAGCTTTTCACCATTGAATATGGTGTTAGATGTGGGTTTGTCATAGATGGCCTTTATTATGTTGAGGTATATTACCTCATTACACAATTTCTGGAGAATTTTTATAATAAATGGATGTTGAATTTTGTCAAAAGCTTTTTCTGCATCTATTGAAATGATCATATGTTTTTTCTTCTTCAGTTTGTTAATGTGGAATATCACACTGATTGATCTGCAGATATTGAAAAATTGTTGCATCCCTGGGATAATTCCCATTTGATAATGGTTTATGATCTTTGTAATGTATTTTGAAATTCAGTTTGCTAGTATTTGTTGAGGACTTTTGCAGTGATGTTGGCCTGTAGTTTTCTTTTTTGTAGTATCTTGTATGGTTTTGGTGTTGGGGTGATAGTGGCCTCATAGAATAATTTTGGGAGTATTTCTTCCACTCTAATTTTTTGGAATAGTTTTAGAAAGATAGGTGTTAACTCCTCTCTAAATGTTTGATAGAATTTGCCTGTGAAGCCATTTGTTCCTGGACTTTTGTTTGTTGGGAGTTTTTTACCCACAGTTTCAATTTCAGTACATGTGATTGGTCTGTTCATATTTTCCATCTCTTCCTGGTTCAGTCTTGGGAGTTTGTACCTTCTAAGAATTTGTCCATTTCTTCTAGGTTATCCATTTTATTGGCATATGGTTTCTTGTAGTAGTCTCTTATGATCCCTTGTATTTCTGTAATGTCAGTTGTAACTTCTCCTTTTTAATTTCTAATTTAATTGATTTCAGCCCTCTCCCTTTTTTTCTTGATGAGTCTGGCTAAAGGTTTATCAATTTTGTTTATCTTTTCAAAGAACCAACTTTTAGTTTCATAGATCTTTTCTATTGTTTTCTTTGTCTCTATCTCATTTATGTCTGCTCTGATCTTTATGACTTCTTTCCTTCTACTAAATTTGGTTTTGTTTTTCTTCTTTCCCTGGTTCCTTTAGGTATAAGTTTAGCTTGTTTATTTGAGATTGTTTTGTGGTGTTTCCTGAGGTAAGCTTGTGTTGCTATAAACTTCCTTCTTAGAACTGCTTTTGCTGCACCCCATAGGCTTTGGATCATCGTGTTTCCATTGTCATTTGTCTCTAGGTATTTTTGGATTTTCTCTTTGATTTCATCAGTGAGCCATTGGTTATTTAGCAGCATATTGTTTAGCCTGCACGTGTCTGTGCTTTTCACAGATTTTTTTACTTGTAGTTGATTTCTAATCTCATAACATTGTGCTCGGACAAGATGCTTGATATGATTTCAGTTTTCTTTAATTTACCGAGGCTTGCTTTGTGGCCCAGCATGTGATCTATCCTGGAGAATGTCCCACGTGCACTTGAAGAAAATGTATATTCTACTGCTTTTGGATGGAATGTTCTATAACTATCAATTAAGTCCCTTTGTTCTAATGTTTTATTTAAGGCCTGTGTTTCTGTGTTGATTTTTTTTCTGGATGATCTGTCCATTGATGTAAGTGGGATGTTAAAGTCCCCCAGTATTATTGTGTTACTGTTGATTTCCCCTTTTATGGCTGTTAGCATTTGCCATATATATAGAGGTGCTCCTCTGTTGGGTGCATACATATTTACAATTGTTATGTCTTCTTGGATTGATCCCTTGATCATTATGTAGTATCCTTCTTTGTCTCTTGTAACAGTCTTCATTTTAAAGTCTATTTTGTCTGATATGAGTATTGGTAATCCAGCGTTCTTTTGATTTCATTTGCATGGAATACTTATTTCCATCTCTTCACTTTCATTTTGTATGTGTCCCTAGATCTGAAGTGGGTCTCTTGTAGACAGCATATATATGAGTCTTGTTTTTGTATCCATTAAGCCACTCTATGCCTTTTGGTTGGAGCATTTAATCCATTTACATTTAAGGTAATTGTCTATATGTATGTTCTTATTGGCATTTTGTTAATTGTTTTGGATTTATTTTTGTAGGTGTTTTCTCTTCCCTTCCTGTTTTGTTCTCTTCTCTTGCTATGTGATGACTGTCTTTAGTGTTGTGTTTGGATTCCTTTTCCTTTTTTGTGTGTATGTGTATTGTAGATTTTCCCATTAGGTTTTGATATAGCAGTCTATATATGTACAAGATTGTTTTAAGTTGCTGTTCTCATAATTTAAAATTCATTTCAAATATCTTGCATTTGTACTCTCTTTCTCTCAAGATTACCGGTTTAGATATTATATTTGTGTGTGCATGAGTTCCTACCTTTACTGTATGTTTGTCTTTACTGGTGAGCTTTCCCATTTTGTAATTTTTTTTGTTTCTGCTGGTGGCTTTTTCTTTTATGCCTAGAGGATTTCCTTTAGCTTTTGTTGTAAAGCTGGTTTGGTGGTGCTGAATTCTCTTAGCCTTTGCTTGTCTGTAAAGCTTTTTATTTCTCTGTCAAATTTGAATGAGAGCCTTGCTGGGTGGAGTATTCTTGGTTGTAGGTTTTACCCTTTCATCACTTTAAATATATCATGCCACTCCCTTCTGGCCTGCAGAGTTTCAGCTGAAAAATCACCCAGTAATCTCAGGGGCATTCCCTTTTATGTTATTTGTTGCTTTTAATATTTTCTGTATGTCTTTAATTTTTTTCAATTCAATTTATATGTGTATCAGCGTGTTCCTCCCTGTGTTAATCCTGCCTGGGACTCTGTGCTTCCTGGACTTGGGTGACTATTTCGTTTCTCATGTTAGGGAAGTTTTCAGCTATTATCCCTTCATATATGTTCTCAGGCCCTTTCTCACTCTTTTCTCCTTCTGGGACCCCTATAATGTGAATGCTGGTGCATTTAATATTGTCCCATAGGTCTCTTAAACTGTCCTCATTTGTTTACATTCTTTTTTCTTTATTCTAATCCATAGCAGTGATTTCCCCTATTCTGTCTTCCTGCTCACTTATCTGTTCTTGCACCTCATGTATTCTGCCATTGATTTCTTCTAGTATGTTTTGCATTTCAGTTATTGTATTCTTCAACTCTGGTTGTTCTTTATATTTTCTAATTCTTTGTTAAAATTTTGTTTTAACTTCTTGCACTGTGCATTCATTCTTTTTCTGAAATCTTGGATCATCTTTTTTTTTTTTTTTTTTTGTGATCTGGCCTTGCCTGCCTCTCTAACTTCATTTCAGGATGAAGTTTGTAAACCACATCAGGGTTTTTTTTTTTAACATCTTTATTGGGGTATAATTGCTTTACAATGGTGCGTTAGTTTCTGCTTTATAACAAAGTGAATCAGTTATACATATACATATGTTCCCATATCTCTTCCCTCTTGTGTCTCCCTCTCTCCCACCCTCCCTATCCCACCCCTCCAGGCAGTCACAAAGCACTGAGCCAATATCTTTGTGCCATGCGGCTGCTTCCCACTAGCTATCTTCCTTATGTTTGTTAGTGTGTATATGTCCATGACTCTCTCTCGCCCTGTCACAGCTCACCCTTCCCCCTCCCCATATCCTCAAGTCCGTTCTCCAGTAGGTCTGTGTTTTTATTCCTGTCTTACCCCTAGGTTCTTCATAAAATTTTTTTTTTCTTCTTAAATTCCATATATATGTGTTAGCGTACGGTATTTGTCTTTTTCTTTCTGACTTACTTCACTCTGTATGACAGACTCTAGGTCTATCCACCTCATTACAAATAGCTCAATTTCGTTTCTTTTTATAGTTGAGTAATATTCCATTGTATATATGTGCCACATCTTCTTTATCCATTCATCTTGGATCATCTTTATGATCATTACTCTGAAGTCTTTCTCTGTTAGATTGCCAATCTCCACTCCACTAGTTGTTCTTTTGGGGTTTTATCTTTTTTCTTCATCTGGAACATATTCCTCTGATGTCTTATTTTATTTAAATTTCTGTGTTTTCCCAGTTGGTTCCACAGGCTGCTGGATCATACATAGTTTTCTTGCTTCTGTTGTCTGCCCCCTAGTAGGTGAAGCTGGTCTAGAGGCTTGTGCAGTCTTCTTGATGCGAGGGGTCGGTTCCTGCCCACTGCTGAGTGGAGCTTGGTCTTGGCCCTCTGGTGGGCAGTGCCATGTCAAGGGTTGTGTGTAGAGGTAGTTGTGGGCTCAGGAGCTCTTCAGGCTGCCCATCTGTTGATTGGTGGGGTTGTGCTTATGCCCTTTTTGTTGTTTGGCCTGAGGAATCTCAGTACTGAAGCCTACAGGCTGTTGGGTGGGGCCCTGTTTTGGTGCTGATGACCCAAGCAAGATGTCTGCCTTCTCGAGGGTTCATGTGTCTGAACAGTACCCGAAATTTCCACCACCAGTGTCCACATTTCCAGGGAGCACCACAGCCATACCTCACCTCCCCACGAACCCCTCCAAGACTAGTGGGTAGTTTGGGCCTAGGCTCCTGTGAAGACACTGCCTTTGACCTGGGCTCTGGTATGTGTGAGACCTTGTGTGTCTCCTCAAAGAGTGAAGTCTCTGTTTTTCCCAGTCCTGTGAGCTCCTGCAATCAAGCCCTGCTGGCTTTCAAAACTAAATGCTTTGGGAGCTCCTCCCCCTGATGCCAGATACTCAGGCTGGGGAGCCTGATGTGGGGCTCAGAACTATCATGCCTGTGGAAGAACTTCTTCAGTATAATTATTCTCCAGTTTGTAGATGGCCCACCTTTGGGGTGTGGTATTTGATTATATTGCGAGTGCACCCCTCCTACTGTCTTGCCGTGGTTTCTTCTTTATATTCTTGGATATAGAATATCTTTTTTTGCAGGTTCCAGTCTTTTATATTAATGGCTGTTCAGCAGTTGGTTGTGTTTTTGGTGTATTCGTGGGAGGAGGTGAGCCCATGGTACTTCTATTCTGCCATCTTTTTTTCCTCCAGAGATTTATGTGAACTTTGCCAAACAGTAGCTTCTGGGGCTGAAGGTGACGGCCAGGAGGACACTCAGCAAATGGTTGGTACAAATGGAAAGGCCCCTCATTAACCACACAGCTGCTAGTTTGCATTACCACCAGCAACTCGAAACTACAGCCAAGTAGTTGGCTGACTTAACATGGAGGCTGAGAAGCTTTTTCTTGCAGTACTGATGAAGAGATTAGTAAAAAGGACATGGCCCTTGTAGCTGAGTACAGTGAGTTTTCATCCAAGTGGCCTTGTGTTCTTCTCATAAGTTTGTTTAAGATATTCTCTCCTACAGGGACAGAGCCTGTCCACAGGCCTGCTACTGCTCTGTCTCTATAAGTTTTCCCCTCAATCAACGGCTGGTCCCAGTTGGTGTGTGTGCTTTCAGGTCATTCACTCTTGATTACTTGACATTAGATGATCTTGGACAAGTTATTAATTCTCTGTGAGCCTCAGTATTCTCTTCATCAAATAGGGATAATGACAGTAAACACTTCATTTGGTTTCTTCTTTATGGATCCTCAAAGTTCATCAGAAAATTTAAAAATCCTCTAGCTTATCTTGCACTACTCTATTTTCTCTTCTTCTATTTTTAAAGTCACACAGGAGAAAAATAATCAGTTTTCAAAGTTCCATTGATCTGATCTCCCTGCACCAGCAAAAATGTGTCCAAGTGATTCTGCCAAAAAATAAGCCAAAAACTCATCAAAGGTAAAACGAAGAAGGGAGGAGTGGAGAAGGAAGGGGACGGTGAAAGCTGGGGGTCTTTGGACTGGGAGCCCAAGTAGCCAGAGAATATTTTCATGCTGTTGAAATCTACAGTACTATATACCCGCTTTGGTTGTCATACAAACAAGCACACTCGCGGACACACACTTTCTCTTTCTCGCAAAAGCAGGCGCACATTCACACTCACACAAACCCGTGTGAAGGATCTATCAATAGTAACCTCTAATAGCTGTTGCATGCTGCAAATGGTTCATCTCACTTTACCTTTTGAGTGGTGTAAGGTCAAAAGAATATCCAAAATCAAGGGGGGCCCCCACAACCATGTAGATTCCAGATCCCTCTCCCCCAGGCAGATTCATGATTTTACTACTTTTATCTTTTAATTTCTCTACTGCCTTTGTGTGGGAATGATATCCTACATTTACTCTATGTTTGCCTTTAGCAGTGAGTTTTTACTTTGTAACTTCCTTGTTTCTAGTTACTGCCTTTTTGTTTTGTGTTTCTTTTTCTAAGTTCCTTTTACATTTTTTGTAAAACTGGTTTGCTGGTACTGAATTCTTTTAGATTCTGCTTGTCTGTAAAGCTTTTGCTTTCTCCATCAAATGTGAATGACAGACTTGCTGGGTAGAGTATTCTTGGTTGTAGGTTTTTCCCATTCATCGCTTTATATCATGCCACTCCCTTCTGGCCTGCAGAGTTTCTGCTGAAAAATCAGCTGATATCCTTATGGGAGTTCCCTTTTTATTTTATTTGTTGCCTTTCCCTTGCTGCTTTTAATATTTTCTCTTTATATTTAATTTTTGTGATTTTGATTACAATTTGTATTGATGTGTTCCTCTTTGGGTTAATCCTGTATTGGACTCTCTATGCTTCTTGGACTTGGGTGACTGTTTTCTTTCCCAGTTTAGGGAAGTTTTCTGCTATTACATCTTCAAATTTTTTCTCAGTCCCTTTCTCTCTCTCTCTTCTCTTTTTGGGACCACTGTAATGTGAATATTAGTGTGCATGATGTTGTCTCAGAGGTCTCTTAAATTATCCTCATTTCTTTTCATTCTTTTTTCTTTTTTCTGTCTAGTGGCAGTGATTTCCACTACTCTGTCTTCCAGCTTAGTGATTCGCTCTTCTGTATCACTGAGTCTACTATTGATTCCTTCTAGTATATTTTTCATTTCAGTTATTGTGTTCTCTATCTCTGTTTGGTTGTTCTTTAAATTTTCTAACTGTGTTAAAAACTTCTAACTTCTCACTCTGTGCATCCCTTCTCCTCCTGAGTTCTTTGAACATCTTTAGCATCATTACTCTGAACACTTTCTCAGGTAGCTTGCCAATCTCCAATTCAGTTAGTTCTAATTGTGGGGTTTTATCTTTTTTCCTTCATCTGGAGCATATTCCTCTGCCTCCTCATTTTGTCTAAATTGCTATTTGTATTTTTATGTATGTGGTAAGTTAGTTATGTTTCTTGAGCTTGGAGTAGTGGCCTTCTATAGAAGACATCCTATGTGTTCCAGTAGTGCACTCCCTTCTCATCACCCAAGCTTTATGCTTTAGGGTTTCCCCTTAAGATGGCTGTGTGGGTCCTTCTGTTGTAGAAGCCTGATTATGTGGGTGGTCTGGTAGGCCTGATTGGCCCCTAGTCCTGTTGGTTGCCAGACCCTGCCTTGTATGGATGCTGTTAGCTGCTGTTTAGCAGGGCCTGGTCACAAGGCCTGGTTGCAGAACCCTAGGGGGCCCCAGGAGTAGTGCTGGCTCACTAATGGGTAGAGTCAGGGTCCTAAAAACTCTGGGGCTGTTGCCCACCACTGGCGTGTGAAGCCAGATCCTGGGGTTAGTTCCACACTACTGACAGGCACAGCTGTTTCCTGGAGTCTGGCTGCAGGACCTGGGGTTCCCAGAGCTTGTTTCAGATCATGGAGGGGGTGCTTGTTCCTGACACAGTTGCATATGGGGTCCAGGGTGTCCTGAAGGTTGTGTTGGCCTGCAAGTGGACAGGGCTAGGGCCCAGTTGTTCCTGGGGTACTTTCTGGCATCCTGTTCATGAATTTGGTCTGCCGGTTGGGGATCATAGTTTACCTTCTTCTGATGACTGCCCCTGATGGGTTAGGCTAGTCTAGAGGCTAATGGAGGCTTCCTGTTGGGAAGAGCTGGTGCCCACTCAATGGTGGGTGGAGCTGGTTCTTGGCCTTTCTGCAGTCCTATGGGGCACTTGTAAGTATGTCCCACTGGCCTTCAAAGCCAACTGTCTAGGGGCTTGTCTTCCTGGTACTGGACCCCCAGGCTGGAGTACCTGATGTGGAGCTCAGAACTCTCACTTCTGTGGGAGAACCTCTGCAATATAAATATTCTCCAGTTTGTGGGTCACCTACCCAGGGGGATATAGGGTTTGATTGTATCATGAGTCTGCCCCTACTATCAGTCTCATGGTTCCTTCTTTATGCCTTTATTTGTAGAAGGTCTTTCCTGGTAGGTTCTAGTCTTTTTCATTGATGGTTGTTCTGCAGATAGTTGTGAGTTTGGTGTGCTCGTGAGAGGAGGTGAGCTCAGGGTCATTCTGCTTCACCATCTTGGCTGCTCTCTTCATGGTCTTTTCTTAATTTTCTATCATTATTTTCTTATTCTTCTGGCCTTAATTTTTTCTTCTGACTCATCTTCCAATTCACTGATTTCTTTTCTTTGGTTCTGTATAGCCTACTGTTCTGTCTATCCACAAAGTTTTAAATTTCAGTTCTAGAATTTAAATTTTCTTTGTTTTCAGAGTTTTTGGCTCTTTGCTAAGATTTTTCACCTTATTTTATTCTTTAATCACGGTTATTTTGAAGTTCCTATCAGATGAATACAATAACTGGATTTCTCATGGGTCTTTGAGTACTGTCTGTTTTTTTTCCCTCTTGCTATTTGGCCACATCTTTTTTTTTTTTTTTAATTTATTTAATTTATTTATTTTTGGCTGCATTGGGTCTTCCCTGCTGCGTGCATGCTTTCTCCAGTTGCGGTGAGCGGGGGCTACTCTTCGTTGCGGTGCATGGGCTTCTCATTGTGGTGGCTTCTCTTGTTGCAGAGCACGGGCTCTAGGAGCGCGGGCTTCAGTAGTTGGGGCATGAAGACTCAGTAGTTGTGGCTTTTGGGCTCTAGAGCGCAGGTTCAGTAGTTGTGGCGCATGGGCTTCATTGCTCCACGGCGTATGGGAACTTCCCGGACCAGGGCTTGAACCCATGTCCCCTGCATTGGCAGGTGGATTCTTAACCACTGTGCCACCAGGGAAGCTCTGGCCACATCTTTTAATGTGGTTATTTTTAATTGAATATCATATGTTGTAGATGAAAACTTGTAAGATATTTTGAAGCTTGAATGAATGTTCTTTTTCCACGTAGGAGTCAGATTTATTTCTTGAAAGCAGCTTGGTGAAATGGCAATCCCCTTAACCCTTTAAGGGGTTGAGCTGAACTGAAGCTTTTCTTAAGTTTTTATGAGGGCTGATCTGTTTTCTCTTTACCTTACTTTCAGTCTGAAGCCCTCTGGGGTCCCTAATGGCATCTTATATCTTCACCCAAGGCTATTCATCCCTTAACGGCTGTGAAGTCAAATTTTTTTTGCCCTTCCTTGTGGAACTTTTAAATACTTCATTCAGTCTCATTCAGTCTCTGAGCCTTTCAGCACCTGCTTTGGAGGTATACTGCCTCTTGGCTTCCCTTATCTCAGAATTTTGGCTTTGAAAATCCTCTTTATCTTCATGACTCTGATGAGTTCAAACATAAGGGTTTTATAATTTTTTTTCAGCTTTTATATTATTTTCTGCAGGAAATTGGTGAGAAGCAAAATGACCTCCATTGCCAGAGCAGAAGTCCGCTTCATTTTTGAAGAACAAAAACCTTGTCTTTGAAGTTTTATTATACTACCCATTTTCTGAAACTCACCAGCTAGAGAGACATGATGGTTAGAAATCACATTAGTTAATTTTCAGGATCCAGGATGTTAGGAGTTATCATCATAGGAGACCTGACTAAAGACGGCAGGAGCCAAGACCTTCTTCCAGTATAGGAGGGTGGTAGAGAGTGTCTGAGACTCAGATCCACAGGGCTACCCAGGACCATCCTCTGGGGCAGCAAGGGATGAAGGAGGTTCTGAGGGAAGTGGCTAGCATTCTTGGATTAGCTATCTGATTTGGGGCTTAAAGAGGATGAATTATTTCTCACTTGGTATACTTCCAGCCTCAGTCAGAACTGGCTTCAGAACTGACTTAAGTCTGATTTTGTAGGTGATAGATTTGGCTATAAGGAATGCGAAATCCATAGAAAAAGAAAAACTTGCGGTTCCCAATACAAACATTTGTGTCTCTACAATTAAAAACAAGGCAAAGATGGCTGCTCTCAACACCTTCATTTAACATCATGCTTGAAGTCCTCACAGATGCAGTATGTCAAGAAAAGGATATAAAAAGTATACAGACAAAGAAGAAAGAAATAAAACTGCCACTATTGTCAGATGGAATGACTGTCTACATAGAAAATCCTAATGCATCTACAAAAAATTCCTAGAACTAATTAGTGAGTTCAGCAAAGTCATAAGATCTAATATAAACATACAAAAACCTATTGTATTTCTCTATCAGAGTAGTGAACACATGGATATCAGAACTAAAAAGATATTACCATTTATAATCATTCAAAATAAAAAAGTAAGTACAGGACAAAATGTACAGGACTTCTTATGCTAAAAACTACACAATGCTGATCAAAGAAAATCTAAAGAAATGGAGAGAAATATCTTTTTTATTACTGAAAACAATAGAAATTTATTCTCACGCTGTTTCAGAGGCTCGAATCTGAGATCAACATGTCAACACTGTTGATTCCTTTTTGTTGGTTCTGAGGGAGAATCTATTCCTTTTCCTCTTCCTAGCTTCTGGTCCTTACTGGCAATCCTTGGCATCTTTGGCTTGTAGACTCAGTACTCCAGTCTATGCTTCTGTTGTCACATGGCATTCTACTTGTGTGTCTCTATCTTCACATGGCATTCCTGTATCCAAATTTTCTTTATTTTATAAAGACACCAGACCAGTCACTGGGTTAGGACCCACTCTTCCTAATCCACTATGACCTAATTTTAACTTGATTATTTATATCTGCAAAGACCCTATTTCCAAATAAGTCACATTCACAGGTCCCAGGGTTGGGCCTCAATATATATTTTTTGAGGGACACAATTCACCCTATAGCAATATGCCTTATTTTAAATTATATTTTTGTGGATTGGAAGACTCAGTGTAGTAAAGATGTCAATTCCCTTCAAAACTGACTCACTGATTCAACACAATTTCTCGCAAAATTCCAGCAAGATTTTTGTAGATATAGAGAAGATTATTCTAAAATTCACATGGAATTCAGAGGAACTAGAAGAGCTAAAACAATTTGAAAAAGAAGAATAAAGCGGGAAGAATCAGTCTACCTGATTTTGCTATCAAGACTGTGGAATTAACAGTGGAATAAATGCATAGATCAATGGAACAGAATAGAAAATTGGAAATATACCTGCACAAATATCACCAATTGAGTTTTGATAAAGCTTCAAAAGCAAGTCAGTGGAGAAAAGATAGCCTTTAGCCTTTTCAATAAATGGTGTTGATGCAGTAGTAGGATGTCCAAAGGGCAAAAAATTGAACCTCAATCAGTCTCACAGCTTATACAAAACTACCACGTATATTAACACAGAATGGATCACAGACTTAAATATAAAATGTAAAAGCATATAAGTTAAGAGAAAAGAGAAGAAACTTTGCAGTATCTATGCCAGGGCAAATAGCTCTAAGACTTGATACCAAAAGCATGATTTATAAAACAAAAAATTGATAAATTAGACTTTATCAAAGTTAAAAACTTTTGTTCTGTGAAAGACCTTGTTAAGAGGATAAAAAGACAAGCTATAGACTGGGAGAAAGTAATTACAAACCCTATATATGAAAAAGGCCTAGTATCTAGAAGGAATTTTCGAAATTCAACAGTGAAACAAGCAAACAATACAATTAGAACATGGGCAAAGATAGGTCAGCAAGTGGTAGTCTCAATCAAGGTATTTGTGGGTTTAATTTTTTTCCTCCTATGATTATTACATTTTAATAAGAATTTTTATTTTGAAATAATTATAGAATCATATGCAGCTGTAAGAAATGATACAGAAAGATCCCATGTGCTCTTTACTCAGTTTCCCCCAATGGTAACATCTTGCAAAACTATACTATAATCTCATAACCAGAGTATTGACATTGATACAGTCATCTTCATCACTGCAAGGATCCCACATGCTGTCCTTTTACAGCCGAACTTACTTCCCCTTCCACCACATGCCCTCCTTAACTTCTGGCAACCACTGATTTGTTCTCCAACTGTATAATTTTGTCATTTTAAGAATGTTATGTAAATGCAATCATATATAACCTTTTGAAATTGGCTTTCTTCACTCCACATAATTTTCTGGAGAGTCATACATGTTGCATGTATCAATCATTTGTTTCATTTTATTGCTGAGTAGTGTTCCATGGTATGGATATACCATACCATGTAATATTGCTTAAGTTTGCTTAACCAGTCACCCATTGAAGAACATCTGAACTGTTCCCATTTGGGACTATTATGAATAAAGCTTCTAAATATTTGTATATAGGTTTTTATGTGAACATAAGTTATCATTTCTCTGCAATAAATGTCCAGGAGTGCAAGTACTGTGTAGTATGGTAGTTGCATGTTTAGTTTTTAAGAAACTGCCAAACTGCTTTCCGAAATGGCTAAATCATTTAAATAACCACAAGCAATATACGAACATTTCAGTTCCTCCACATTCTCACCAGCAATTAGTGTTGGCACTATTTTTTATTTTACCATTCTGATAGATGTGTTTAATTGTGGTTTTAACCTAATGGGTAATAACATACATATTTTCATGTGCTTATTTGCCATCTGTATATCTTTGGTAAAAATTCTTATTAAAATGTAATAATCATAGGAGGAAAAAAATTAAACCCATGAATACCTTGACTGAGACTACCACTTGCTGACCTAATTCCTTGATTTTATCTGATTCCTGTTTCATTATCACAGACCATTTCTTTTTCTTTATGTGTGTTGTTTTAGCCTCCTCAGGTAGACTGTGGGCCACTTTGGCACAGAGATATGTCTTTCATATGCCCTTTTTCCACATGCTCCACAATTCCTGCACCAATACTGAGCATGTGGAAGTGAACCTCACTTAATGTGTTTGGCAGTTGGGTAAATAACTGAGATAAGTGGTGTTATCACAAAACCCTGTTACTTCATTGAGTTGGAAATGTAAAATGAAGAATAAAACGGTATTTTTGTTTTGTTTCTTTACCCTCAAGAAGACATATGAAATAGATAAGCATAAGATTTGTATAGCAGGTACATTTTGTATTTTTTGGTTGATAGTTTGAATTTCTGCTGAATTGCTAAACATTAGAAGTATTTTTTGTATTTCCTCATATACTTTTAAAACATTTCTTTGAGGTAATGATAGGAAGGGTCTCTTAGTACTTCTCTTTCTAAATAAGTAAACAAATTTATGGAGGGGTTAATTTACTACCCAAGATCACAAAATAATGTCACAGAAACATAGAAGGCAGTCAATATTAGTCCTAGGGCTTTTCCTTGGTTTTCCAAGGTGATTCTTACTATTTCTGTTACTGATTTGTAATTTTAAGTATGGTTTCTTTGTAAAACTTGTGAGGAGGGTTAAGAGCCTATAATCATAAAATTCCTCAAATAAAATTTCCATGGATTGAAAGATGAAGACCATATTTTTTGTTACCACATTATAACAGTTTGCTATAAAGAAAAATATCTTATAATTGAGGTGCTCTTTTGATTCTTATACATATTTCGTATTTATTATAAAGTTCTTTTTTTCTGAAGACCTACTCAACTATTTAAAAAGTAGATTGGTTATATAAGTAATTAACATATTCACTTGTGAAAAACTTTCTGTATGATTGCTCAAGGCCTGCCTGTGCTTTTGGGAGAGTGGAATGAAAGGACTATAATGGCAGTTAGAGAAGAGTCTAATTCTCCTTTTACCTTTAGATGATGTTGTAATGCAGTCAGTGTAGTGGATGATTGTTAGTTCATATCATTTGATCGAACACCAAATTGAATAATGGAATTGAAATAAGCAATCCCCTTGCTAGATGAAGAGAAACAAACAGATACTTAAAGGTGAAGATAGCTATAGAGAGTAACTTATAGTTTGCCTTTTTTAGAAATGAAGTAAGGTAAATGGCAGTATGCGCTAGGTTAATGTTAATTTCTTTATAAAAAGATTCTCAGTCCTAGAAGTGGGGCAACCCTGTGAGCCTAAAAATTTGATCTTTGGCATTCCAGTTTTATTGAGCTGTATGACATAGAGAACTGATGATGAAAAGAGCCTTCAGTTAGTATTCCAAACAATAGAATTGCCTTCTCTAAATATCTTCTCTCCCTGAAATAATAATTTTATACTGGTATTTAATGATTTTTTTCCTCCTGAAAGTGACAGTTGAAAAAAAGTATAAAATCTAGAATTTGAGTTCAAATCTTAGCTACTTCACTTACTAACAGTATAGCCTTGGACAATTCATTTATCACTCCAAACTTAGTTCTCTTCATCTATGCATAGGGAGCTGTTATCCACCTCACAGGATTGTCAGGAGGATGAAATGAGGTGACAGTACTGTGACTGCTGTCCAGTAGGATCTTAGTAGATGCGGAACCTAAATTGAGATCTTATGTAATACTGTAAACTCCCCTGTTTATTCTTTATTTTTCCTTCACTCCTTCACAACATCTACCCTTTCTTTTTGTCTTTATTAAAAAAATAATCACAGAGGTTTGTATTGGGTCCTTTCCCCTCTGCTATAACCTTTCCATACTTGAAAAACAAGTTTATCACAATTTTCTCATCTCTACAATAGGCAATCTCTTCTCCTTCAGCATGCTGAGAAGTCTGTGGGATTCAATATTAAAGGAACTTAAGTTTATATGAAGATAATATGCCTGTATCATTCTTGGCAAAGGAGTTGACACAAAAGACCACAGGGTTCTTCACCTGTCTACATTTCTATTTCGTTCAGTGTGGAGTTCCTTGTCGTAGACATATGCTAATGTTAGATAAGAAGCATGATCAGGAAACAGAATTTCAGGGAAAAGAGGTTTGAGAAGAGCTGTAAGAGTCAGATAAAAATGCTTGGAAGGGCTTCCCTGGTGGCGCAGTGGTTGAGAGTCCGCCTGCCGATGCAGGGGACGCGGGTTCGTGCCCCAGTCCAGGAAGATCCCACATGCTGTAGAGCGGCTGGGCCCGTGAGCCATGGCTGCTGAGCCTGCGTGTCCAGAGCCTGTGTTCCGCAACGGGAGAGGCCACAACAGTGAGAGGCCCGCTTACCGAAAAAAAAAAAAAATGCTAGGGAAAACCATCTTAAATGAGGGATCTTGTGATCTTCTGCATCAGTTGATAAATTAGACTTAATCAAAGTTGAAACCTTTTCCATTTCAAAAGAAATCGTTAAGAAAATTAAAAGTCAAGCTGCGGATTGGGAGAAAATGGACACAAAACATATATATCTGATAACTGACTTGTATCTAGAATATTTAAAACATTCTTACAACTTAATAAATGAAAGAAAAACAGCCCCATAAAATGTACAAAAGCTTTGAGTAGACATTTTCACAGGGAAGATATACAAATGGCAAATATGCTCCTGAAAGGATGTTTAAAGTGATTAGTCATTAGGGAGATTGAATTAAAAGTACAGTGAGATACCACTGTACACGCACTAGAATTTTTGCATATTTTTGGCTATAACGAAAAATAATGACAATAGTAAATGTTGATGAGAATGCGGAGAAGCTGTAACTTTCATTCTTTGCTGGGTGGAAATGTAAAATATATAGACACTGTGGAGAACAGTTTGGCACTTTAAAAGTTCACAATAACTAACCATGTGGTGCAGTAATTCTACTCCTAAGTATTTACTCAGTAGAAGAGAAATGAAGAAACTATACCTACACAAAGATTATATGTGAATATTCACAGCAACATTATTCATGAGAGAGTCAAAATTTGGAAACAATTTGGATGTCCATCAGTTGGTAATAGATAAAATGTGGTATATTGATGCAAAAGCATGCTATTTGAAAAAAAAAGAAAAGAAAAAGGAAACAGTCTGCTGATATTTGTTACAACATGGGCAAACCTCAGAAAAGTTATGCAAAATGGAAGAAATCAGACGTAGCAGATCATATAATGTATGATTTCATTTGCATGAAACATCTATAAAAGGCAAATTTTATAGACACAGAAGGCACATCAGCAGTGGCCAGGGACTGGGTGAGGAGCAGTGATTGATTGCAAATAAGCACAAGGCAATCTTTTGGGGTGATGGAAATGCTCTAAAAGTAGATTGTGGTGATGGTGACTAACGCACTATATATTTTCTTAAAATAATTGAATTGTACATTTTTATGAGGTGAATTTTAAATTACATTTCAACACTAAAATTTTTAAAAATATGCTGTCAACTTTTTAAAATTTAACAGTTTTTAATGTCTGTCTGAAATGCATGCAATTATTTCTGTTGATCATCTTCCCTTTCCCTTACATTGTAGAATTGCCTAACACCTGCATTGAACTTATGACTGACTTTGGAACCTGACCTTTGCTATGATGTAACTCCATCATTTTATTTAATCTCAAAGCATAGACTACCTACAGGCCTGACCCACAAAACATACACTAAGGTCATAGAAATTGTTCTATTCATTTTAAAAATAAACAGTAAAATTCACTTTTTTTTGCATTACAATCCTATGAGTTTTGTCAAACATTTACAGTCATATAACCACCAATCAAGAACTGTTCCATCACTACCCTCCCTCCCCCAGACTCCCTCACGCTATCATGTTATAGTCAATACTTTTTCTTGCTTCCAATCCCTGGAAACCTTTTACTGTTTTCTGTGCCTATATTTTTACCTTTTCCAGAATGTTTTATACATAGAATAATATAGTATGAAGACTTTTGAATCTGGCTTATTACACTTAATATAACATTTGAAATTCAGCTGTGGTGTTGCCAGGTATCAGTATTCTGTCCATTTTTATTGCCAAGTCATATTCTATTTCATGGATGTATCATTGTTTATCTATTCACCAGATGAAGTGTATTTGGGTTGAAATTATGAATAAATCCTCTATGAACTTCATGAACAGGTTTTTGGGTGAGCATAAAAATTTGGGGGGTAGGTAGGAGTGGTTTAATATCTGATTTGTAACAGTTTTTAATATTTGTAAGGTTTATAATGATGGTTGCTTTTTTTATCCCTGATACTGGTAACCTTCTCTCTTTTTCTCTTAATGAAACTGGCTAAAGGTATATCAATTTCTTAGATTTTTTTTCATGAACCAGCCTTTGATTTTATCTATGTTTTTCTGCTTTCAATTCCATTGATTTCTTTTCATAACTGCTGTTTTCTTCCTCTGTTTATTTTGGGTTTAGTTTGCTCTCCTTTCCCTAATTTTTTAAGATGGAAACTTAGTTATTCTGTTTAAATTTTAGTGTTTAATGCTATGAATTTTCCTCTAAGCAGTTTTGAATTCATCCCACCATGTTCGATATGTTGTGTTTTCATTTTCATTCAATTCAAAATATTTTCTAATTTTCCTTGTGTCTTCTTTTTTTGGTCCATGGTTATTTAGAGGCATGTTTTTAAGTTTCAAAACATTTGGGGATTTTCCAGTTATCTTTTTGTTTGTTGTTAAGCTCTAGTTTAATTCTATTATGATCAGAGAATTTATATGATTTTAATTTTTATGATTTCTTAAGGTTTATTTTATGGCTCAGATTATGGTTCAGCTTGGTGGCTGTCCCAAATGCACTTTAAAGAATGTGTATTCTGCTGTTGGGTGGAATGTCCTATAAATGTCAGTTGGTAAAGTTGGTTGGTACCATTCTCAGGTCTTCTGTATCTTTACCTATTTTCTATTTGTTCTATTGATTACAAAGAGAAAAGTACTGAAATATTCGGCTATAATTGTGAATTTTTCTTCGTTCAGTTCTATCAGTTTTTGCTTCATGAATTTTGAAGCTCTGTTTTTATTTATTTATTGTGATTAATCCATATTTTATTGTATTTTATTTTTTTAACATCTTTATTGGAGTATAATTGCTTTACAATGGTGTGTTTGTTTCTGGTGTATAACAAAGTGAAACAGCTGTATGTATACATATATCCCCATATCTCCTCCCTCTTGCATTTCCCTCCCGCCCTCCCTATCCCACCCCCCGAGGTGGACAAAAAGCACAGAGCTGATCTCCCTGTGCTATGTGGCTGCTTCCCACTAGCTATCTATTTTACATTTGGTGTATATATGTCCATGCCACTCTCTCACTTCGTCCCAGCTTACCCCTCCCCCTCCCTGTGTCCTCAAATCAGTTCTCTACGTGTGCATCTTTATTCCTGCCCTGCCCCTAGATTCTTCAGGACCATCTGTTTTTTTTTTTAGATTCCATATATATGTGTTAGCATACAGTATTTGTTTTTCTCTTTCTGACTTACTTCACTCTGTATGACAGTCTTTAGGTCCATCCACCTCACTACAAATAACTCAATTTCGTTTCTTTTTATGGCTGAGTAATAGTCCATTGTATCTATGTGCCACATCTTCTTTATCCATTCATCTGTCGATGGACACTTAGGTTGCTTCCATGTCCTGGCTATTGTAAATAGAGCTGCAATGAACATTGTAGTACATGACTCTTTTTGAAATATGGTTTTCTCAGGGTATATGCCCAGTAGTGGGATTGCTGGGTCGTATGGTAGTTCTATTTGTAGTTTTTTAAGGAACCTCCTTACTGTTCTCCATAGTGGCTTATCAATTTACATTTCCACCAACAGTACAAGAAGGTTCACTTTTCTCCACACCCTCTCCAGCATTTATTGGTTGTAGATTTTTTGACTATGGCCATTCTGACTGGTGTGAGGTGATACCTCATTGTAGTTTTGATTTGCATTTCTCTAATAATTAGTGATGTTGTGAAGGTCTGTTTTTAAGTGATCATAGGGACTTCATATTAAAATAGGATAGACAAGTAGAAACAACAGAATTCTGTATTTCTCTTTAAGAAGTTACTTTAAAAGGAGAATCATCTTCATGCATAGACCATGTGGGCACAGTTTCTTTTGTTCTGTCCCTTAGACTACTTAGTGGTTCTCAGACTTTAAAGTTAAAAATCCTACATGATTGTAGACCAAAATCCCTGTGTACTTCATGGATAATTTCAGGAATGTACAAAGATAAATTTAACTTTATCTGATTTTTCCTAATGTACTTACTTTAGAGCCCAACTTCCTATAAAAGTGCACCTCCACAATATTTTTTCTCCTTTATTCTACTGAGAATGTTCAAATCAAAGGTTACAGTCTCAGCTAAATTCTATGAACTACTTTTTTCCTTAGTAGACTAATTTGAGCTTCCATATCTCTTCAATTATGTCTGTATCATGGCAGTTGAAATTCCATTATATTTGATATATCTATGAGCTGCCTTCCAAGAATAACTTAGCCATCTGCTTATCCAGTGCTTGTCATAGCAACCTGACATGTGGTTAGGCCATTAGGGGTTATTTTAAAATAAATAGGTATAAAAATGAGTGTAAATTTTCTGTCATCTTCAACTAGGTAATTTATGTTTTTATTGGCTCCTGACCTCACGTAATAATTGTGGACTCATGATCCTTAGTAGACTACTTCACTCAATACATTTTTTTTTTAGTCAATACATTTTTTGATTAACCAGAGCCGTTTATGATCATGGAGTGCACAAATAATCTAGTTAGCTACTAAGTGACTTTGCTTTTTCTAATGTAACCCTCTTTGTCTGTTGATTGATGCAAAGTTGCATGGAGGTGCCTCATCCTTACTTGTAATACCCAGAGGTGAGCTGCTGTCAATTTGTAGCTCTCTAGTCCGACCCTCTTCTGCTCTGTCCATCTGGCTTCTACCAGATAACACTATCACTTCTTTTAGCTACTGCTTTTTCCTGACAATGATGTCACAGATGTGTTTTGGTCTGAAGATGCCTAAGGGATGTCGGGTTCTCTGATATCCTTCTTGTGCCAAGGCCATATAGAAGTAGGGAGAATGCTCCTCTCTCATTACTGTTCCATTTTTTCCACATGGTTCCCATGTGGTTCACAAATGTTTTTCTATATATAAAACCTGTCTTTCCCAGTCCCTTACTAGAATTCAGACAGGAATATATGGGAAGACTGGGCTGGAGGACAGATTTGAACTTGTAGAATTATTCTTCTTCTTTACAAATTATCTTTGCACTTGACCCAGCTTGACTTCTTCCTGAGAGTGAATTTTTTTCCCCAGGAAACTTTTCAGTACCATAGGTAGATAGACTACCTACAGGCCTGACCCATCTATCTACCACACATACCTAGATTGCTTAAGTCCAGGTGTCATCACAGTTGTGATAAATGAAGGATGATTTATTGTGCTTTGAGTATCTACAGGGCCTATTTAGCTATTTACAACAGGATGGGCCAGACTAGAAAGGTCCTACACCTGGCCTGGTGAGATGGAGCAGATAGCTGTCGGCTGAGCTGAGCCTTTTGCATGTCCTAATAGTAGAAATCAAGTACCACAGATAGGCACACACCCAAATCATACTGTAGTTATTGTTGCAGAGAAACAATTAGCAATAGAGGTTTCCAGAAAAGGTAGTGTAATAGGCACATGTATGAAGTCCAAGGACTGAGAAGCTGAGACATGGTCTACTTCTATGTCCAAGCAGGAAGGCAAGTGGTATTTGGGTGATCACTAATACGGAGAAGGGCCCAGCCATCAGACTCAGTTCTGAGTCTAGGCTTCAGGTTTTAGATAAGGGATTAGTGAGTACGTGGCAGGGACCCAGTACCAGGAGAGGGTTATCAAAATGAAACAAATAAATGGGGGTTGGAGCATGTATGAATGCATTTATTCATTCTTTCTTTTAAAAGACATTTATGGAAACCTAAATGTGCCTGGTGCTATGTTAGAAAGAAGCTTGTTCATAAGACCTAGAGAAACTAAAGCTCAGGAATGGGATGCAAACTCAATTTTCAGAACAGAGATACAATACCAAGGTCAGAAGAGCAGCAAATGTTGCTCTGTGCTGACACCTGAAAGTATGAGCTATCATTTAGAAAGCATTCATAGCCATACTAACGTTGATGTAGCACCTATTATATGCTGAGAGTTGTGTGTGCTAAATGCTTTATTTGCATCATTTCATTCAGTTCTCTCAAATGCCTTGTAAGGTACACATTGTCTCCATTTTTAGAGGTGAAGAAATTGATCATTAATCACAGCTGTGACAAATGGAGTATGATTTATTGTTCTTTGGGTTTCTGTGGGGCCTGCTTAGTTATTTACAACAAGATGGCTCAGGCCAGTAAGGTCCTAATCCTGTCTGCTGAGATGGAGCAGATAGTAGCTGAGCTGAATCTGTTGCAGGTGCTGATGGTAGAGACCCAGTTCAGGAAAATGAAAGGACTTAGGCAAGGTACCAAAATTATGGGACTGAAGGAGAGTCAGAATTTCCAACCCTGCTTTTCTTGCATCACAGTGCCATCGATTGTAATACTGTAATATACTAGTCTTTCTGGTCTGTTAAGATACAGAACATTATTTGTTCCCCCACTGTATGGTCTCAGAACAAACACTCTTTCAGAATTCTTACGCTTCCTTCCTATTTTTCTTCTGTATTCCCCTATGCATCTTGCCACCATCAGTAGGGCTTCTTGTCACAGTTCTGGCTTTTCATTCCAATCAGCAGCTTTTGATCTGTTGTAGGCTAAGAAACAAATAAGACCTGGAGAAATTAAGGCTCAGGAATGGGATGCAAACTCAAATTTCAGAACAGAGACACAATACCAAGGTTCCAAATAATTAGCAGATGTAGCTCTTTGTTGACACCTGAAAGTGTGAGCTATCATTTAGAAAGCATTCACAACCATACTAATATTGATGTAGCACCTATTATATGCTAGGAGCTGTGTAAATACCTGCCATTTATTGAACCTTGTCTGTCTGGCAGGTTCTGTGCTAAATCCTTTACAAGTTTTATCTCATTTAATTCTTACTACTCTACGGTAGAAATACTATTCTTTGTTTTAAATAGACTAATTTTAGAGCAGTTGTAAATGCCACAGCCAAATTCAGAGGAAGTACAGAGATTTCTCATATATTCCCTGCCCTTACACATGCATAGCCTCCCCAACTGTCAACATCCCCCACTAGAATGGTACATCTGTTATAGCTGATAAACCTACATTGACATATCATTATCACCCAAAGTCCATAGTTAACAGTAGAGTTCACTCTTGCTGCTCTGCGTTCCATGAGTTTGGACAAATGTATGATGACATGTATCTACCATTATAGCATCATATAGAATAATTTCATTGCCCTAAAAAATCCTCTGTGCTCTGCTTATTCTTCCCTCACCCCTCTAACCTCTGGAAACCACTGATCATTTTCCTCTTTTCCATAGTTTTCCCTTTTCCAGAATGTCATAGAGTTGGAATCATACTGTATGTATCCTTTTCAGATTGGCTTTTTTCACTTAGTAACAAGCATTTAAGGTTCCAGAGGTACTAGTCTTCCCAATTTACAGATGAGAAAAATACAGTCTGTGAAAGCTGAATGACTTGCCTAGGATTACACAGAGAGTGAGTGGCAGGGCTTCCCTGGTGGTGCAGTGGTTGAGAGTCCGCCTGCCGATGCAGGGGACGCGGGTTCGTGCCCCGGTCCGGGAAGATCCCACATGCCGTGGAGTGGCTGGGCCCATGAGCCGTGGCCGCTGAGCCTGCGCGTCCGGAGCCTGTGCTCCACAACGGGAGAGGCCACAACAGCGAGAGGCCCGCGTACCGCAAAAAAAAAAAAAAAAAAAGAGTGAGTGGCAGATGTGTCTGACTTCAGAGCTGGAGAGAGCTCCAGACTCCCCTCCTCCCGCTGACCTTTGTTGGTAGCAGAGTCAGGAACCTTCAAGCCCCTTGACTCCTGATCTGTTGCTCTTTCTACAATGCCATTTTGCTTCTCAAATAAGGTCCTGCTATAATAGAAGAGTAATTATAGGGATAGAAACCTTATTCTCTGCTTGGAAACATTGTCCCCCATGTAAGCCATGTCCTAGAGATCTGTTTCTCAATATTACACTTCCTCATGGTTGCCATGCAACAAGAAATATGTGTCAAGGTGTGTTTCTTATACATGATGCTCTAGACTGATCATTTTTATCTTAAGGGAGAACAACACACACACACACACCCCCCTTATATTATTGTGTCCCTCTGTTTACCAAAAATTCCACTAAAGATTCTTGTCCACCTTATATCTGAATCACACCGATGGATGGATGACTGTTAATTATATAGGACATCACAACATTTAAAATTTTTTTTTATTATTGCAATATTAGATTTTAATTTAACATTTCATAAAGGGAAAGGCATCTACCCAACTAGATTTTAGGACCCCTAAAGGGCAGGAAGTGTATTCTGTATTCCTTTGTGTCCCTCATAGTGCCTATCAGAGTGCCTCATGTGAGTATGATTTAATATTGATTTGCCAATTAACCTGTCACTAAAACCAAACTCTGGTAATCACACCATATTAACAGAAACTCTTGGTGAATTTTTTCTTGGGCGTCCACAGACTGTGATGTTATATTCTTCTGGAATTTGGTGCAGAATTGGACTAACATGCTTTTTAGATCAACTGTAAATCATTAGACCTTCTTTCTGTAATTATTGTGTTGAGGGAAACTGTGGGTCACATGTTGTCCATCTGAATCTGTGTGGCAATGAATCATGTGCTTGTGGAGATTTATTGTGCACCAATATTATGAATAATGAAAGGCCTTTAGAGCTAGATTGGGATTTACCTGCCTACAGGACTTTGCTTAGTTGTGGCTCCCTCATTCCAGTATGTCAAATGGGAGTGCTGACTGTCTTTTAGTAGCTCTGATTTGGTGCTGCAGTGACTCAGAATGATAATTGATTGATGATTAATATACCCCATCAACCAGAGTTTTTGAGAATCTACCAAATATTAGACACTTGTTAAATTCTAGAACTTCAACTGTCAACATATCAGGCATTTTCCCACCCTCAACAGAGCTTATGGTTCAGTAGAAATGTAGCCAGTGATGCACCATGATGGAAGGTAATTAGCATGTGTCTTTAGGCTGAGCTACAACATAGTAGGCATCTTTAGAATTCCACACAGTGAGCACTAAAGATATATAGCACAGTTTGGTATATATCTTGGTATATAGCACAGATTGATACATATCAATCTTACAGTAGAATCTAAAACTGATGCACAAGAGATAAATGGAAATGATAATGAATAAAAAGTTTATTTCTTTATTCCAAACATCTGGTATGAATAAATGGATTAAATTTTAACTGGATTCTGGTATCATATCAGTAAAACCTAGTATGTAGTACTTAGAAACTATATCCACAAGGAAAATGATATGTTTGGAGGGGTTTGAATCTAATGCAACATATCAACCTCATTATACACTGTTGACCACATCCTCCTTGGAACACTCTCTTCTGTTGGCTTCTTTTGGTTTTCCTCTCTTTTGGTTTTCCTCCTATTGAAGTGGCCCTTGATGGCTGTTCACCTTCTACCAACCTCCAAATGGTCAACTCCCAGGGTTTGATCTTGGGCACTCTTCTTGTCTCTATGCTTAGTCTCTCCCTAAGTGATCACAACTAGTCCTATGGTTTTAAATCCATCCAAATGCTGATGATTCCCAAATTTATATCTCTTACTCTCAATAATATCCTAGACTCCTGACTTACATATACAACTACCTTTTTCACATCTCCATCTTATTACCAGTAGGTATCTCAAGCATACTGCAACTAAATTGAACCTCTGGGTTTCCCCCACCCTTCCCTTCCTCCCCAGTTTTCCCAGTCTCAGTAAATGACACATCCATCCAGTCAGTTGCTTAGGCTCTTAAGAATAAGACCTAGGAATTGGCTTTGATTACTCTCTTTTTCTCTCCATTCCTACCCCATTCCCACAGGAAGTCCTGTTGCCTCTATCTCCAAAATATGTCTTAACTCTGTTCATTCCTCTACCTCCCCACTGCCACCCTCAGTCCAAGCTATTATTAATTTTCACCTGAACTTCTGCAGTAACCTCTTAACTATTCTGTCTCAGTTTGCTTTCCTGCAGTCCATTCTGCACTCAGCATTCAGAGTGCATAAAGTTACTTGAATAACTTTAATACTATTAGTCCTATAAAGACATTCTCCTGTTTAAACCTTTTTAGTGGCTTTCTGTATTTACAATAAAACTCAAATTCATAAATATGGCCAGTATGAACCTCTCTGACCCCATTTTCCAGTGTGTTCCCCATCCCTTTCTGTGCTGTAGGATCACTGGCATTCTTTGTTTTGAACATGCCAAATGCGTTCCTGTCTGAAGACCATCATATCTGCTATTCCCTCTGCATTGGATGCCCTTGTCTGGCCCCTGACTTCTTACCACTCTGGTGTCTGCTTCTTCAGACAGGTCTTCTTTGGCCAGCACTATGAAGTAGCTTTTCACTCACTTTGTGACATGATCTGATTTTATTTCTTTCACAGCCTTTTTCATGATCTCTTTACTGACTGTTACAGGCATCTTTATCCCTACACAAGAATGTAGGCTCCTTGAAGGCATGTGCTTTTCCATATTCATTGTTCTCTCCTAGTCAGCCAAACAGGGTACCTATCAGGCACTCAGGAAATACTGCTTGCATAAATCACTTAGCTCTGTGCATAGCCTCAAAATCCTTTTCAGTTTGGTGAGACGGTACCGTGTCAACTTTACACATCACCATTTTAGAACTTGAAAGGCCGAGTTGCATAGAGTCCTGTTGCTGGAGAGTGCCTCATGCCTAATTCAGCATTTCTCAGAGGAGGGAATGAGCACACTGGACTACCAGAGGATCCTGCCATGGGACTTCACTCTCTTGGGTTTCCCTCAAGTAGTAAGTATTCAGAGTAGAGTCTGTTTTTCCTCATAAGGTTAGTATTATTGTTAGTCATATCCAAAGCTCACAATGGCCTATAACAGGGAGACTGCAGAGTGTGTGACTCTTGATTACCCAAAATGCAGCTGCTTTGTGCCTTTATCTAAAATATAAGCCCCAGTCCCTTGTTTTCTGTCCCATTGGTTGCGTATAAATCTCAGACCCTCATTTATTACTCCTGGGTTTGGCCAATTAGAAAAGTTCATCTGGCTTCTAGGTAACTGATGTTCTCCTGGAGGTGGTAGAGGGTAAAATGAGCACTTGAAAAATACCGACTCAGAGATAGCTAAGCACTTTTTCCTCCGTCCTTCAGATGAGTGTGCAAACAAGTAAACAAACTAATAACCCAGATCTTAAAACAGTATCCCGGGCAGCTTTGGTCTTTCCAAAGCTCAACTCTGAACTAACCCTGATAAAAATCTTTCAAAGCTTTCTATTGCTTACATATCCTATTTTAGGATAATGCTCAAGGGCTCCTGATTTCAGCCTATGACTCCCCTTCACAACCTTATCTCTCATGTCTTTACTTCAAAGGATGGCAGAATAACAAAGGGGAGCTGGGGTAAGGCTGCCTGGGTTTCTGCTTTGCCTCAGCTCTTGTTACTTTCTAGTGATTAGGCATCTGATCTTTCCTTGTTTAAATTTATTGACAGCTCAATCCTCTTTTCCTCCTCTGTCATGGACTCCTCCCACCATACAGCCTGACCCACCTCTCTCTTTGAATTCTCATATTTCTCAACTGCCCTCTTACGGTATTATACTTACCACATTCTGGCTAGCGTTCTGGCATTGATGCAGACATCCACGTCCTTTCCTAGTCTACAAGCACCTTGCAGTCTTGCAGGTCTGTGAAAACTTGTAAACCTTGGACCAAAGCCTGGTCTTCCCTCTGGAGAAGACCTCTTCCACACATGTGGCATCCTGGGGGTTATTCATGGAGCAGTGAGTGAGAAAGTGACACTCAGAGAGCTAGATGAGTCCCCACCAAACTGGTGATGACTGAAGTGACTGCTGTGACAACTAATCTCCCACCCCTCTCTCCTCTCTCCTGCTTGTAGTGATGGTATAAAAGTAGTGATGGTATAAAAGAATCTTACATGCCACTCATGTGTAACAGGAGACAAGGCTGCCTTCTTCTTCTCATGTATCTTCTGGTATTTTCTGTGAATTGGAGTCTAGAAACACATGGGAGATATTTTCCCTTTCAAATACACTAAAAAAGAACTCCATTATTTGCTTTTCAGTGTTCACAGAACTACCACAGACAGGAGTGCTCTTCCTACTAATCACAAAGTATGGAGGAGAAGGAAGGAGTTGTCCCAGTATAACCAGTTTTTCACTTAATTTTTGAAAATAGCTCAAGATTGTAATGTGTTCTGGCTTTGGGAACACAAAGTTCCCAAACTAGCTGTTTCCTGATGTGTAAAATGGGAATTAGTAATAGCCTCACCGATTACTGGACTGAATGTCAATATTATGACATAGTATGAGTGTGTTTCGTGTTTGGTCATTGCAATCGTTGTTGCTTTTGTTGTGGTCATCCATTTACAATGCTTGGTGTCAGTCTATTTATCTCTTGTAAAAATAAAATACAATGTGTGTGAAGAAAAAAAAAGAGGGAGGAGATATGGGGATATATGTATAAAAAAAAAGAGTCTCACCCAATAGAGTTTTAAGGATTAATTAAAATAATTCATATAAAGCTCTCAGCCCAGTGCCTGGTGAGGAGGATGATTGGGATCTTAAAAATAAAAGTTTCCCTTGGGTGTGCCATGCAATACATTGAATTTTCATTAGCATTAATGGCTCACTCTAATTCTGTGGACCTGAACAAATCCATTTCTTATCTGGTATTGGGAACAGAAGAATTAACCTCTTAAAAATTTGTCGGGCAAAGTAAAGATTTAGATTTATAAAGTTGCTTTGTCCTTTCTGACTCTGGTTTTAACACATAGAAACTGCTTTTGTGGACTATAATTAAAGTGGTGGAATGCTTCCATGTCTGATTTTCAATTTTCTCAACATGGTGCTTCAAGCAATGCCCCAAGTTAACCATTTTATTTAAAAATTGGGTCGTGTCGTATTAATTTCTTAGGATCACTAAAATGGTTGGGATCCTAAAATCCTCAGGATTAATGAACAAGGGTTATGAGCTCCAATTTTTTTTTGCTTTCCCTTCAGCAGACCTCAAGGTGGGTAGCAAGTGAACATATGAAGTCAGTGCACTTGGAAATAATTTGTATCTTTAAACAGTTAAACTCTCTGTATGCCATGGTGTTAGGGTAAACTGATTCAGAAACATGAACAATATTTCCTCACTTGTCCTCCCTCCAGGGTAAGTATGAATAAGTGTGCTCTGAGTAGCCCGGAAGGATGGGACTGTGGACCCCTGTTTCTCAGTACTGCCTCAAACTGCATGGCTTACTGTAAAACTGCGGTATCATCTGGCTTGACCAGTAGGAGAGCAGTGGTGGTGGCTGGGTGGATGCGGGGTTGGGAGGCAAAAACTGGTAATTATCAGATTACCATAAAAGTAGCTAACCTAAATCCAGATAACTACTTTTCTCTCAGACTAATCAACCATACTTTCTATATGCTTTGAAATAAAAACTTCTGGCTATTAAATTCCTAAAATATGTTTATATACATTATGATATTTGATATTCATAACAACCCTGTGACCTAGGTAACTCAGGCATCTTTATTTATCTGTACAAAAAAGGAAAAGAAGAGTCAGGCAATCAAAGTATAAAAATCCACTGGAAGAAGTAAGCTGGAATAGAGGCCCAATTGTGGAGGCCAGAGGCTGTGGTTCAAATCCTAGACCTGCCCCATATAATGGTGACTTTGCCAAGGGATTTAAAACCTCTGAGCCTCAGCTTATGAATTTGAAAAATGAAGATTGTAATAGTCATTATGTAGGATTTATTACAAGGGACATAATTTGGAAACTGTAGGTAAGATATGAAGATGGTCTAATAATCTCTAAGGAAAAATTTGCAATGGCCTATTTATGCTTCTCTTTCTAGGACCAAAAAGTTATGCCAAGAAAATTCCTTGGCTCCCTTTTACTGCAAAACTTTGACAGAAAGAAGGCCCGATTGACATGTATACTTAAAGTTACTTGCCTTTTGCTCTTTAAAAGAGCATTGCGAATTCTTGAAAAAAACGTAATGCAGTTACGGGTAAATAATCTTCACTGTTTATTGCATTCTTTCTGAACTTTGAAAGTAAAATTTCCTTTCCTGCTCATTCTGCTCATTTCCACTTGACAAACAGATGACTCATTTCTCAAGGTTTGAAGATGGCAACGATTTAAAGTTTTCAAAGTCACCAGCAAATAAACTGACTTCAGGCTGAGTTTAGACACAAAACCAGATTTATTTATTTATTTTTTAAGATGTTGGGGGTAGGAGTTTATTAATTAATTAATTTATTTTTGTTGTGTTGGGTCTTCGTTTCTGTGCGAGGGCTTTCTCTAGTTGTGGCAAGCGGGGGCCACTCTTCATCGCGGTGCGTGGGCCTCTCACTCTCGTGGCCTCTCCTGTTGTGGAGCACAGGCTCCAGATGCGCAGGCTCAGTAGTTGTGGCTCACGGGCCCAGTCGCTCCGCGGCATGTGGGATCTTCCCAGACCAGGGCTCGAACCTGTGTCCCCTGCATTAGCAGGCAAACTCTCAACCACTGCGCCACTAGGGAAGCCCAAAACCAGATTTATTTTTTCCTTGGGTTGTCAGTTCAAAATCTGGTGAATTCTGTCTAATGTGAGTCCAACTTGCTGTCCACAAAGCATTAAACTATGGATAGTACCTTAATTTTATTCAGTGATTTATAAACGTACAAAGTCCAGCAACCATATCCTATTCTTTCCATATTCTTCTGATTAAGTATTGGATTTTAAGATACTGCTTTTTTTTTTTTTTTTCTGCGAGTGAATGTAATTATTTCAAATCCTGGATGTAATACCTGTTTTTATTTTACCATTTTAACTTTATATTTTGCAGTTTCCTTATCAAAGTCAGTGTGCTCATTCACCCAAAATAATAGCCAGTGATGCCAGGAAAGACCTTGGTATCCAGATTGCCACATAAGCTGTGCTTCTTAAAAAATAGCTTAGCAGAATCAGAAAGCAGAAGACATAACCAACAAGTATCTTGACAGCACAGAAGTGATTGTATAAACAATAGGATCAATTGAAAAGCAGTTTTTAGAACATGCTGAGTCCCGGTAGGGAAATACTAGTTTGCTAAAGGTTGATCTGAGCATAATGAGTTCAGTTAACCTTTCTATCTCATAATTTTCCACTTGTTAAATTGTGAAGATAATGCAGTTTTTTCTGGGTTGATAAACGGGATATTTCAAGAGTAGCACAAACACTAAATTTACACAATATCAAAAGGAATCAACTGAAAAAAAACCATCTAGTCAATCCATTTGCACAGATGCATTAACTTTGACTGATTTTTTTTCATCTACTGAACTGAATGATTAAGAAAACATTACAGAGTTGTTTAAATTAACAAATTATCTGATGAATGTAGAGAAAGCTGGAATCCTTTCCATTTAATGTACCTATGTCACTCATGGATTAGGTACAGAAATAATCCGTTTCTCAAAATACCTAAGATATTCCCATGTGTTAACTCAATGACAGGTACTATAAAGTGATTTAAAAACCTCTAGAACTCACTTATGATTATAAAATTGAACTTCAGAAGATTTTTGTATAATAGAGTACTATGTAAGAGTAGAGTTACATAGATGTTTAAATTTCTGACATTTTATTTCATGGAACTGTGGGTCATAAAAATGATCTATAAGTATGTGTTAAATGAATGAATAAATGGATAAGTGAAAGAACATTTATAGGAGTTAAAAGAACTGAGTTGTTGACTAAGATTGTGTGGCTATGTCTCAGCTGAATCATCAGCACAATGGGACCGCTGTCTGATTTATGGGATTATAGTGAGAAATGAAAAAAAAGAAAACTTTGGAAACCATTTAAATAACTATTTAAATGTAATATGATGCTTTATTTAGTATGGTAACATTTAATTTTTCCAACATTATGAGAAAATGACATGTTTGATGAATGAAATTTCTAGGCATTCACCAATTTAGGTAGTATTAAAATAACCAGTTTGACAGAAATTTTCTAAAATATGGTATATATTTCTTTCCTTTATTAAACAGAACATAATGAACATAATTTAACCTTGCTCTAATGACTCATACTCATCGTTACAAAGTGGGCTGCAAAGTAATAATTTTTTCTTGATTATTAAGTTTGTAGGACTGGTGGCTCCTACATCAAATGGCCCCTGACTGCTTTGCTTGTCTAATTAGCTTATTCCTATCATCTGTCACTTCTGACGATCCTAAGAAGATGACTTTATTGCTTCTAGTCTTTAGTTTTCTGTAGGCCTGGATGAGGTAGGATTGACAGGAGAAAATGGGGATCTAATGCAAAGCAAGTAATTTTCACCCTGGAACTGGATTCTCTTTCTGTGCTACAGTAGCAGAGTGAAATCTTCCCTGTTGCACAGGCAAAGTCACTTTCTGCTCTGATTTCCATCTACCCTTTGCACATTGACCCATATTTGTAATTGCCAATTGCTCTGCCAGCCTGCCTATTCCTTGACAGCCTGGTAAACTTGGGCAGAAATCATCAATTGTATACCTCCTATCATTATACCTGACATACATAGTAAGTTTATAATAAATATTTGTAGAAATAAACGCATAAGAGATTTACCAGCTCTCTTTGTCTCTGTCTCTCCAAATAGGGCTGTTGTGTGTCTTTTCAGGCTGCTTGCAAAGTTGTCTAGAATCAAAACATATTAAAGGATAATTGTTTCTGATTATAATATCCAGGGATAATTCATTGTTTTCACTTCTTTTAAAAAATTTTTTAATTTTAATTTTTTTATTGGAGTATAGTTGCTTTACAATATTCTGTTAGTTTATATTGTATAGCAAAGTGAATGAGCTATACTTATATATATATATCCCCTCTTTGTTGGATTTCCTTTTCATTTAGGTCACCACAGGGCATTGAGTACAGGTCCCTGTGCTATACAGTAGGTCCTCATTAGTTATCTATTTTATACATAGTATCAATAGTGTATATATGGCAATCCCAATCTCCTAATTCATCCCACCCACCCCCTCCCGTGGTATCCTTATGTTTGTTCTATGTTTGTGTCTCTGTTTCTGCTTTGTAAATAAGATCATCTATACCAATTTTTTCAGATTCCACATATATATGTTAATATACAATATTTGTTTTTCTGACTTACTTCACTCTGTATGACAGTCTCTAGGTCCATCCATGTCTCTACAAATGACCTAATTTTGTTCCCTTTTATGGCTGAGTAATATTCCATATATATGGAATATATATATATGTTTGTATATATGTACAAACATAAATATATATATTTACAAACATATAAATATATATATATATATATATATATATATATATGTTTGTATATATGTACAAACATCTTCTTTATCCATTCATCTGTTGATGGACATTTAGGTTGCTTCCATGTCCTGGCTATTGTAAATAGTGCTGCAGTGAACATTGGGGTACATGTGTCTTTTTTGAATTATGGTTTTCTCTGGGTATATGCCCAGTAGTGGGATTGCTGTGTCATACGGTAGTTCTATTTTTAGTTTTTTAAGGAATTTCCATACTGTTCTCCATAGTGGGAGTATCAGTTTACATTCCCACCAACAATGCATGTGGGTTCCCCTTTCTCCACACACTCTCCGAGCATTTATTGTTTGTAGATTTTTTGATGATGGCCATTATGACCGGTGTGAGATGATACCTCATTGTAGTTTTGATTTGCATTTCTCTAATGATTAGTTACGTGAGCATCCTTTCATGTGTTTGTTGGCAATCTGTATATCTTCTTTGGAGAAATGTCTATTTAGGTCTTCTGCCCATTTTTGGATTGGGTTGTTTGTTTTTTTGATATTGAGCTGCATGAGCTGCTTGTAAATTTTGGAGATTAATCGTTTGTCAGTTGCTTCATTTGCAAATATTTTGTCCCATTCTGAGGGTTGTCTTTTCATCTTGTTTATGGTTTCCTTTGCCATGCAAAAGCTTTTAGGTTTCATTAGGTCCCATTTGTTTATTTTTGTTTTTATTTCCATTTGTTCTAGGAGGTGGGTCAAAAAGGATCTTTCTGTGATTTATGTCATATAGTGTTCTGCCTATGTTTTCCTCTAAGAGTTTTATAGTGTCTGGCCTTACATTTAGGTCTTTAATCCATTCTGAGTTTTTTTTTGTGTATGGTGTTAGGGAGTGCTCTAATTTCATTCTTTTACATGTAGCTGTCCAATTTTCCCAGCACCACTTTTGAAGAGGCTATCTTTGCTCCATTGTGTATTCTGCTACTTTTGGATGGAATGTCCTATAAATATCAATTAAGTCTATCTAGTCTAATGTGTCATTTAAGGCTTCTGTTTCCTTATTAATTTTCTGTCTGGGTGATCTATCCATTGGTGTAAGTGGAATGTTAAAGTCCCCCACTATTATTGTGTTACTGTTGATTTCCCCTTTTATGGCTGTTAGCATTTGCCTTATGTATTGAAGTGCTCTTATGTTGGGTGCATAAATGTTTACAGTTGTTATAGCTTCTTCTTGGATCAATCCCTTGATCATTATGTAGTGTCCTTCCTTGTCTCTTGTGACAGTCTTATTTTATTTAAAGTCTATTTTGTCTGTTAAGAGTATTGCTACTCCCTCTTTCCTTTGATTTCCATTTGCATGGGATATCTTTTTCCTTCCCCTCACTTTTAGTCCGTATATGTCCCTGGGTCTGAAGTGGGTCTCTTGTAGACAACATATATATGGCTCTTGTTTTTGTAACCATTCAGCCAGTCTCTGTCTTTTGGTTGGAACATTTAATCCATTTACATTTAAGGTAATTATCGATATGTATGTTTCTATTACCATTTTTTAATTGTGTTGGGTTTGTTTTTATAGGTCTTTTTCTTCTCTTGTGTTTCCTGCCTAGAGAAGTTCTTTCAGAATTTGTTGTAAATATGGTCTGGTGGTGCTGAATTCTCTTAGCTTTTGCTTGTCTGTAAAGCTTTTGATTTCTCTGTTGAATCTGAATGAGATCCTTGCTGGGTAGAGTATTCTTGGTTGTAGGCTCTTCCCTTTCATCACTTTAAATATATTATGCCACTCCCTTCTGGCCTGAGGAGTTTCTGCTGAAAGATTGGCTGATAACCTTATGGGGATTCCCTTGTATATTATTTGTTACTTTTCCCTTGCTGCTTTTAATAGTTTTTCTTTGTATTTAATTTTTGTTAGTATGATTAATACATGTCTTGGTGTGTTTCTCCTTGGGTTTATCCTTTATTGGAATGTCAGCACTTCCTGGACTTGATTGACTATTTCCTTTCCCATGTTAGGGAAATTTTCGCCTATATTCTTTTCAAATATTTTTTCAGACCCTTTCTCTTTCTCTTCTTCTCCTGATACCCCTATAATTCAAATGTTGGAATGTTTAATGTTGTCCCGAGACCTCTGAGACCGTCCTCAATTCTTTTCATTCTTTTTTCTTTATTCTGGTCCGTGGCAGTTATTTCCACCATTCTGTCTTTCAGCTCACTTATATGTTGTTCTGCCTCAGTTATTCTGCTATTGATTCTTTCTACTGTATTTTTAATTTCAGTTATTGTGTTGTTCATCACTGTTCTTTAGTTCTTCTAGGTCCTTGTTAAACGTTTCTTATATTTTGTCCATTGTATTTCCGAGATTTTGGATATCTTTACTATCATTACTCTGAATTATTTTTCAGGTAGATTGCCTATTTCCTCTTCATTTACTTGGTTTTGTGGATTTTTATCCTTCTCCTTTGTCTGCAACATATTTCTTGGTCTTCTCATTTTGTCTAACTTTCTGTGTTTGAGGTCTCCTTCCTGCAGGCTGGCTGCAGGGTTGTAGTTCCTCTTGCTTCTGGTGTCTGCCCCCAGTGGGCGAGGTTGGTCCAGTGGCTATGTACGCTTCCTGATAGGAGGGACTGATGCCTGCATTCTGGGGTTTGGAGCTGGATTTAGTCCCTCTGATGGGTTGTGCTGCATCAGGTGGTGTGTTTTGGAGTGTCTGTGGGCTTAGTATGACTTTAGGCAGCCTATCTGCAGATGGGTGGGTTTGTGTTCCTGTCTTGCTTGTTTGGTGTGGGACATTCAGCACTGGAGCATGTGGTCAGTTGGGTACAGCCAGGTCTTTGAATTAAGATGGAGACCTCCGTGAGAGCTCTTGCTGTTTAATATTCCCAGGGACCAGGAATTCTCTGGAGTTCCAGCATCCTGGACTTGGCACTCGCACCCCAGAGGCTCAGGCCTGACCCCCCAACTTGGGAACCAAGACCCTGCAAGCCACACAGCTTGGCAATAAAAGGAAAAAGCAAAGAAAAAAAAAAAAGCAGATAGAAAACAGATGAAAACAAAGAGGCAAAAAAACCCAAGACAGATAACAAAGACAAAAACAAGCAAACAGCAACAACAACAATTAAGAACAAACAAACAAACAAATGAACAGACAGACAAAACCCCAGATGGGTGGTTAAAGCAGAACCAAACAAAAACAAAAACTAAGAACATACACACATACAAAAAAAGGATAAAAAGAAAAACGGGGAAAATAAAAAGCAAGAGAACAACCAGACAAAGAAAAGAACCCCAAAATGTTATCAAACAATTAAAACAAAATTGACAAAAACAAAAAATAAAAAACAAAATAAAAGCAGAATGCGAACTGAATGAAAAAGCAAGTAGAACAAAACAAACACACAAAAATGGTTTTAAAAAGATAAGAACAAAAGAAAAAATATGTAAACAAAATAGAACAAAGGAAAGAAAAAAACAACAACAAAAAAGTAACGTAGAAATAGAAATATAAAAAAACAATAAAAATATGTATAAAAAACTAAAGTATAATAATAAAGCAAGTAAGAAGACAACAACAGAAAAATCAAAACTTAAAAAAATAGTAAAAATTGTATTTTCCTGGGGTCTCATCTCTCAGTGTCCTTGCCCCCACCATGAGTCACAGCCAACCTCTTCCTCCCCAAGAGGCCCTCCAAAACCTCTAGATAGGTCTTTGGTCCCCCTGTGGGCACTGTGGCAGCAGCTTAGACTCTGACTTGGGCAGACTCCTGTGGGTACTAGTCCCCAATGTCCACAGCTGCTAGAGCTAGAGCAGTTTCATTAGTGGGAACACTCGTTGTCCATTCAGATATTCCATAGATGTGGGGTTTACCTAGCTGATTGCAGTGATTTATGTCTATGGCATTTAAAAATTTTTTAAATGACATTTTAAAAAAGATATTATCCACTCGATAAATAAAAGTGAGGGAGGTGTGAGGGAAAGAATATAAATGAAAATTAAGTTTATTCATTATTTCAAACCTTTGGAAATTAATTGAAAGCAAAAACCTGTATGGTTATTGGAATGCCTTGCGTAGAAACTCTAAATGGTGCCCCAACACACTTTGTGATGAACAATTGGCATGTCAAGGAAATTCCAGCACACTTGTATATGAGAATACTACTATTATCTGCATGACTCAGCTGCCATAGTGGTTACCCACCATGCTGATAGTAACTGAAAGGAGAGCCACATGGTAACTGTCTAACAGAGTCATTTTAGGATTCCATTAGGGATGTCACTAGGAGATCAGTTGAGATTTGGATATGTTCTTTATTGCTGCAACTACCTATCCTCAGCTGAGTTAATGTGGGAAATAGGCTGGTTGAGAACCATCCTAACAATTGAGGATATCAATTATAAACACACTAACACACATGCATATGAACATATATAAGAAAAAAACCAAACCAATTTCTTATAAACTACATATAAGAATTTCATTCAAATTTGCTTCTGTTTAATAGGTAAATTCCTCATTTACTAACTAAAAAGTGATCAAGTCATCTTGCATTAGCCATCAGTAAAGTGTATTTACTAGACTCAAGTTAACAATATGTTGTTTTCAATTAATGGCTAAAGAAGCACACATACATATATGCATACACACATTGTCACATACACATTTGGATGAAGACGACTCTTGATTTTCTTAAGGACCATAAACTTAAGGAGCATATTCATATATATATATATATATATATATATATATGCTTTTCTATATCTATTTATATATGACCATACATAACATATATATGTGTGTATATATTTATAGTTTCTTATAGCTGCAGAAAAAATTACCATAAACTTCCTAGTGACTTAAAACAGCACCCATTTATGAACTCAGAGTATATGTGGATCAAAGGTCAGGAGTCTGGAGACAGCCTAACTGGGTCCTCTGTTCAGGGGCTCAAAAGACTGAAATCAAGATGTCAACCAGGCTACATTCTTATCCGAGGGCTCAACTAGGGAGGAATCCACTTCTATGTTTCCTCAGGTTATTTGCACAATTCATTTCCTTTTGGCTGTAGAATTCATGGTGGTTTTCTTCTTCCAACTTAACAATGGAGAAATGGAGAGAGAGCGTTTGCTGCTGTCACACAGCATTTTCATTTATGTCATAATCGATAGAATCCAGTTATATGGTCTTATTACCAAGGTTGGTGTCTTTATCACATTGAAAGACAGGGAGAACGGATACTGAAAGAAATCTTACCATCTTTGCTTTGGTGTGCCCCTAGCCACCCAACTATTTGTATGTGTTCTTTACTCCACACCTCTGACATAATTCCTCCTTCCCAAAGGAGGCAAGCCCAATGTTCTAACCACTTACTGTATCTGAACCAAAGTCCAAGATATCTGCTTCAATCTCCTGCTTTCTCCCATGTATGGGTAGTATTTTTCTTATTTTGGTGACCTATAAACTAAATGACATGTTATTTGCCCCTCCCAGCTTATCCCATTTCAGTGGACCAATGGCATAAGAAACACTAATAGAAACTCTCATTCAGACAAGAGGAGAATGGGGGACATAGGCACTGTTCCATAGCATTGGGTTGGCCAAAAATTTCCTTCGGTTTTTCAGTAAAAAGAAACATTTTTCATTTTCATCAAGAACTTTATTGAACAATGTAACAACACAGCAACATAATCATTGTTGTGTTCCACTACCTTCTGCCATTTTCCAGGCAACTTCATAATTCCATATTCCCAAAACTTTTAATCTTTTTGAGCAAAGAACTGTTCCAGGTGCCTTTTACAGTCTTCTAGGGAATTGAAATTTTTTCCATTAAGAGAATTTTGTAAAGACCAAAATAAATGGAAATCCAAGGGTGCAATGTCTGGTGAACACAGTGGATGAATCAGAACTTCCCAGCCAAGCTGTAACAGTTTTTGCCTGGTCATCAAAAACCATGCGGTTTTGCATTATCCTGATGGAAGATTATGCATTTTCTGTTGACTAATTCTGGACACTTTTCATTGAGTGCTGCTTTCAGTTGGTCTAATTGGGAGCAGTGCTTGTTGGAATTAATCATTTGGTTTTCTGGAGGAGCTCATAATAGAGGACTCCCTTCCAGTCCCACCATATTCACAACATCACCTTCTTTGGATGAAGACCGGCCTTTGGTGTGGTTGGTGGTGGTTCATTTCTCTTGCCCCACGATCTCTTCCATTCCACATTATTGTACAGTATCCACTTTTCATTTCCCATCACAATTTGTTTTAAAAATGGAACATTTTCATTATGGTAAGTAGAGAATCACATGCGGAAATATGATCAAGAAGGTGTTTTTCACTTAACTTATGTAGAACCCAAACACCAAAGCGATTCACATACCCAAGCTGGTGCAAATGATTTTCAGTGTTTGATTTGGATATTTTGAGTATGTCAGCTATCTCTCGTATGGTATAATGTTGATTGTTCTCAGTTAACGTCTTGATTTGATCACTATCAACCTCAACTGGTCTACCCGACCGCGGAACATACTCCAGTTAGAAATCTCCAGCACGAACCTTCGCAAACCACTCTTGACGTTTGATCACTTACAGCACCTTCTGCATACACTGCACAAATCTTTTTGCGTTTCAGTTGCGTTTTTACCTTTCTTGAAATAATAAAGCATAATATGCCAAAAATGTTGCTTCTTTTCTTCATCTTCAATGTTAAAATGGCTACACAAAAATTCATCTATTTTGTTGTTTTTTTTTTTTTTAATGCACGCTGATATGGCAGTTGTCACAATACAGTCTAACAAAATTGTTTCAAATGAAGTTGAAGACAACTAAGCGATACTAGAGCCATCTTATGGAAAAAAGCTGAACGAACTTTTTGGCCAACCCAATAATTACCAATCTGACTGGTTAGGAATAGCAAAGATTTCCTTCCCTGGTCGTAAAGCATTTTTCTTGCTGAACTTGTCCTGCAGGCCCTGGTTCTGCCCTCCATTGTTCACTGTCTTTGTGCCCTCTGGCTCAGCCTTCCAAAAGACTGTTCTTAGTGCATTATCATACATGACCTTTCCATGGGAGGGTATTGGGGAGCATGCCATGCTTGAGGTTGCTCAGTTGGTGTTAGTTTTGGGGCCAGGGTTCTCATGGAGTCTGAACATTGATGGGCTTTTTCAGGCTGGGAGTGTGGATTATTTGGCAATAGTCTTTCAAAAACTTAAAAGACTTCTGATCTGTTTATTCATAATAGTCTCATCTGCAAATAACTATAGCCAAAGGCACTGTCTAGGAAATTTTTCAATCCAAAATCTCTGGCTCTACTCATCGCAGCCTATGTCAACTACAGGGTGACTTCCTTGCGATCTTCTAAAATAATAGCTTAAGCTTTTCCCTGTCCTCAGTTTCAGGGCTTTTGTAAGACAGGATTATCATTTCATTCCTGTTGTGGCTGCACCTTGGAGCTATTCTAGACTAGCTGATTTAATCTCATTTTATATTCTATGTCTTCCCATTTGTTAGGCTCCAACTACAGTGTCTTCTTTCAGTTCTTCAGGTAGCTGAACTTTTTTTCCTGCTCAGGGCCATTGCCATATGCTGCTTCTCCTTGAAATGTTTTTCCCCACATAGCCTCTTATTCTTCCTCCTATCCTTCAATGACTGACTAACTCCATTGCATGCCCAGTTCCCAAGTTCAAATGTCACCTATTAAGAGAGACTTTTCTGACCACTATATGTACATAAAGTCCCCCATTTTTATTCTCTATTTTGTCTTCATGTTTCCTTCATGATGTTTACCCAATGGATGATTTTAAAATTTGCTTTCTGTAATGGGTTGAGTAGTGTTGCCCCCCCCCCAATTAATGTCCACCTAGAATCTCATAATATGACCTTGTTTGGAAATTGAATCTTTGCAGATATATCAGTTAAGGATCTTGAGATAGAATTATCCTGGATTTAGGATGGGCCCCAGACCCAATGACTGGTGTCTTTGCAAGAAGAGGAGAGGACACAGAAAGACACATGGGGAAGAATGCCATGTGAAGAAGGAGACAGAAATGGGAGTCATATTGTCACAAGCCAAGGAATGTGAGAGGCCACCAGGAGTGGAATAGGCAAAGAATATTCCTCTTGAGCCTTTGGAGGGAACATGGCCCTGTTAATACCTTGATTTCAGACTTCTGGACTCTGGAAATGAGAGAGAATAATTTTTTTTGTTTTATGCTATGCAGTTTGTGATAATTTGTTATGGCAGCCCTAGGAAACTAATATACTTTTATTTTTATTTGATTTTTTCCTGACTGTTCTGTAGAATGCTGCTTCTCAGATATGAACCTGCATCAGAGTCACCATGAAGGATTGTTAAAACAGACTTGCTGGGCTCCAGCCCCAACATTTCAGATTCAGTAGGTCTGAGGTTCTAAGATGAGGCCTAAGAATTTACATTCCTAACAGTTTTTCAGCTCATGATGATGCTTCTGGACTGTGGGGTCAAACTTTGAGGACCACTGCTCTCAGGTATAAACTTCTGAGGTTTGGGACCAGATTTGCCATTTTCAACATTGTACACTAGAGCCCTGGCATGGAGTCTGACACATGGTGTGCGATCATTACATATTTGTTAAGTGAATTATTAAGTTGGTAGGTTAAGAAACTCATATTTGTATAGGTTACTCATTCAACATATTCTAGACCTAGCATGAATGCTGATTACAAATATAAACTGCTGTGCCCAACAATAAAGTTGTATACAAATTTAGTACCTACCTCCTTCTGTGGTGTTAATAGCTAAGTATCCTGGCTGTTCACCAAAATAAGTCCATCAAATGGTGAGACTTCATATACAGAAGGAGTGAACCCTTTACAAAGAGGCAGCTGAGGATTTGAATACAATGGAATGGAAATTTGACCTATATGATTGTATGTGAATATTACTGTTCAGTACTATGGTTATGGTTATAGACATTTGAGTTAAATTTTTTCCAGTGATGTTCAGATTATATAAAACCTTATTGGCAACTCTGAGAATAGTTCCTTGCATTCAGACTACTGAGGAAAAACATTTCCTCAATATTGGGATTTATTGATCCCAAGTACATATTAGCATATGTCGGTTGCAAACTGGTGGCCCATGGGCAAAATCTGCCTAGTTGATGTGTTTTGTTTGGTTTGCACAGTATTTTTTAAATGTGGGAAACTTCACATACATATTTAGATATCTGCCTTCTTGATAAAAGCCCTTAAAGCAACAGTCTGCCAGATCTAATTAGAAGCTACCACATTTAGATGGGTCAGGGGCTCCTCAGAGAGACAGTACCCCACTGCTTATCTTACACCTGACTTTCATTCCGTTACTTCCTTGGCCTTCCTGTAGACACATGAGTTTTCAACCTGTCGTGTTATATAACAAACGTTAGAACATGTGCTGTGTATAAGGAACTGAAATTGGATGTGAAGAGATGATTAAGACAGCCCTCGGCCTCCAAGCACACATGGTCTATTGGGAGAGATAGGCACTGAAGCAAATAATTATAATGGTGAAAGTGATATCTATAATGGAGGTTTTCCTAAAGTATTAGAGGAATTACTACTAATTATTGCAAAGAAGCGAGAGAGAGGGAAAAATGATCCAAGTTTTTTGTTCTTTCACAGATGAAATGCCATAGATGTGGGGAAGATTTTTTAAAAATGCAGAATGATTCTTGGCAAAGTGCATGATTTCCACTGGGCTTGTCCTTTGCTTTTTTCCCTTTTTATATGTAACTATTTTGTTTATTGAAAACATTTAGTTTGTGCTTCTCTTATCTTTGCTACTGAGGATAGCGATATGGTAACAAGTTTATTGATTTTGTCTTTTTCTTTCTTCATGCTGTCATGCACATGATAAAATATTTCATTTCAGATTACTGCTTTTTCAGTGTCACCAGAAACAAATGATAATAAAAATAATTAAGTAAACAAAGTACTACCAACCATCGCCACCAATATGTTTTGTATTTGGCCAATACTGTTTCGGTTTTAGCTAACTCTGGCGTATAAGACACTTTTCATCAATGACTTGTTTTACTTTTCATCAGAATCATCATTTTTAACCTGGATGTATGAAGCATGATAATTGCCTGGGTAATTATGACAGAAGTATAGGGTTGGACAAAAAATTTGTTCGAGTTTTTCTGTACAATGTTGCAGAAAAAACCCGAATGAACTTTTTGGCCAACCCAATATGATTTCATGTAGGATTTAGCATAGGAACACTTGGAGAAATTCCTCCTTATAATTTGTAATGGCATCATGCTTGTTTCTGCTTGTGACCTCTGCCTAAAAGAATTTTTATTACTCCCAGGAATATGCACCTGATTATCTGTGTTAATTACTGGTGGAAAAGGAATGAAGCACCAGGATCACCTAGAGAAAAGAGGTTCTCAGGCTTAAAGTCCAAAGATTTTTGTACATGAAACTATCTTGAACAATATAATAAGGTCTACCAACAAAGAATTTTCGCCAAAATGAAAGTGAGATATTAAGTGTAATGCTAGATCCATTAAGAATTTCAAAGTGTTCTTAATGTGACAGTCAGTGCAAATCATTTGACTTTCTATGAGTCTTATTTTTTTATTACGTGTGTTCCATCCCTCCTATACTAATGCCTCTCTTCTACTCTCTCTCTTTTTCCCTACAGTCCTACTCAGTACTTCTACTTTCTTCCAGTGTATTGTCTTGGCCAAGGATGTTAAGTTATCTTTGCTTTATGTCTCTTCTTTTTAATATAAAAACAAATATTTTTGTCTCTTATGTTAAAAGGTAATAAGAATTAACCTGATAAAATCTAGGAAAGAATTAAATACATATTGTTATCAGGTTGTTGCAAACAAATAAAAATCATCCTTAAAATTTCACTGAAGTATGGCAAGTATTTCTTGAGAGTCTAGCTCCTGAAACATGAAGAGTCCTGAGCATTGTTTTGTGCTTAACATATTTAGAACAGTGTGAATTCATATGGTGTGAAAGATTTCTTTTAAAGTTAGTGTCATCTGGTGTGTCTGGCTGCACTGAAAACTTGGAGTTGTGTCAGTCTGATTAGGATATCCTACTGAGTGTGTGGTTAAAAACCCTGCTGTGCTTTTCATTTTTTTACCTTTCCTTGGTCCTGGCTTGAGGGTCAGCACATTGTTATGACTAGAATTGACTACCATGTTTAAATTTCCAACTGAGCCAGTTTTCTCTGATTTTCTTCTGGCCAATCTATGTGTTACTTGTTCCTGACCAAAATGACATTTTATTTAGAGATTAGGAAGCCTCAGGCAAACTCTAGAAAGATAATAGAAAGTAGTTAGTGAAAATCATTGACCCTCAAGGTAACTATTCTAGTGTGTTGGAATAAAGGTTATAATTTGATTTGATTTGGCTTTAGAAGTTGTGAATTGGAGGCAAGAGGGTGTTGCCCAGGCCTGCCTTTGTCCTGTTCCCAAGAAGTCCCTGAGCGTGGTTTTGATAAGGTCAACCCACTGTGATCCAGAGGTTGGCCTGGACCTACAAACTCAGAGATCTGACTGGTTAACACAATTGAAGTCAACCTGTCCCTCAGCATGCAATTACATATCATCCCCGTTCATAAAGTTGGACATAAAGCAGAGCAGAATTTATTAATTTCCAGTAAAATTGGCCAGAGTGCTGAAATCTTGTGTCCTCTAGTCAACCCAAATGCTCTCTACAGTCAAAATACATAAGAAGCCAAATAAAAATGGAAAGCTAGTTGTGAACATTTATTTGAAAAGAGGGATGTTACACCGTTATCTCCGCAAAGCCACATATAGCCCTAGTACTGAACGAGTTGAGCTAAATCACCCTGTTTTCACTGAAAGGATTGAAAGGTCACTACAGTTGCTTGCTTCAGGCACCTTCTTTTCATGGCTTCTGATTAAGCCCCTATTCATCCCATTGGCTGAGTTCAGCCAGAAGTGATCATGCTTTCCTACCCATGGAGCTAGTCTTTCTTTAAGAAGATGTTGCATATAACTGTTCCTATCATATAGTTTTTAAAGTGGTAAAGGCAGGACAACTTAACTTACATCTTTTACAATTTCTTGGAACATAATGCTGTCATTTCCAATATACTAACTATAGGTCTACATTCTACACTTAAAAAATATATATTTATTTATTTGGCTGTATTGGGTCTTCCGTGCGGCATGTGGGGTCTTCGTTGTGGCACTTGTTGTGGGTACACGGACTCCTCTATAGTTGTGGCGTGTGGGCTTTCAGAGCACTTGGGCTCTGTAGTTGTGACACGTGGGCTCTCTAGTTGAGGCACGCAAGCTCAGTAGTTGTGGCATGCGGCTTACTTGCCCCACGGCATGTGGGATCTTAGTTCCCCTGACCAGGGCTTGAACCCGTGTCCCCTGCATTGGAAAGTGGATTCTTTACCATGGACCACCAGGGAAATCCCTAGGTCTACATTCTAAAGGTATAACAGGCTTAATGAAGGCAACGATTGTCAAAGGACTGGAAACTATGGTTTAAAAACAGTTGCAGACTGCCTTAATTCTAATAAGCACTCTGCTATTTACTGGCTATGTAGACTTGGCAAAGAAACTTACAACTTTAAGTCTCAGTTTTCCCATCTGTAAAATGGGAATAATAATATTGCCTGCTTCATAGAATAGTGAGGATTAAATGACATGATATATACATAAGGTTAAGCAAATTTCCAGGCATTTATTGAAGTAAGCATTAAGTTGAATGTTAGTTATTACTATTTATAGAATTATAATACATGCTCTTTTTGCCTTAAAAACACCAATCAGGTGAAGTGGGCTGATCAGGTTTGAATGGAGATTTTGATTCTCTTGGTGCAATGAGTTCTCTGTGTCAATGGCAAAACTTCCAAGATCCTTCTAACTGCTACTTTTGGATACATTGAAAGCTATAGTCCCTTCTCATGACTAAATCCCATCAAAAATTATATTTCAGTTACTCCAGTACCTCTGCATATGCAGATACAACCTGGGAATGATGTAGTTTCTATTTTGGAACTTCTCAAAGAGGGTGTTTTATTTTATGAAGATTTCTTAGTCATTTCTACAGATGATTTGGATGTCTAACCAAATTCAAAATGCATTAGCTACCATATTCCTTCTGATTTCAAACCAGCAAAATGTGGTAGACAAAATGAATACACTTTGAAAAGTCCTGCTATAGATAACATGGCCTGGATGGTTTGATAGGTCAGGAAAAGAGAAATCAAATTTCAATTAAAATATTTAATAAGCTGGAATGGTGCAACAAAATATGCAACTCCTCCATAATTCCAGGACAGTTTGAATATCAAATTGACTCATCACCATTTTAATTCTGAGTTGATTTGTTATTATTATGAAACAGCTCTTATTTTGCAGGTATAATTGATAATACAAATAAAGAGCCAATACATAAAACTCACATTGAATTTTGTGAGCATGAAAACTATAACAACGCTCTATTTTAAATTCAAATATACATTCCACATCCCAGTTCTTCATTGCTACGTATCTCATGTGTCCACATATCATTCAGGTGATGAGTCACTCAGTCTCTCTTACTTGGAAGAGGAACAAAGTAATATCTTTCATTTTAATGTCTGTCTTGAATTTTATAAAGAGGGTGAGATCTTACCCAGAACTCTTTGCACTGTTTAGAAGAAAGGAATACCCTCTCTTGATCTTGAGGGCTGAGTCATTGTCTGTATCATAAGAAGTCAAGGATGATGGAACATTGCTTTTTCAAATTCCCTTCCATGATAATGACTAGCCCCCAATTTTTCCACATTGAAATCATACATCTGACATGTTGTAAAAGGAAGAGCTAACATAGGAATCTTAGGTCCATATTACTTAATGATAATAAAAAGTTCTACATGTTCTATCAAAAATATGACAAAATGGCCCTAGGAAAAGGTTTTCTTCCTGCCATATTGACTTAACCTTTTCCAGAGGTGCTCCAGTTTCTCATCACCTGCTTTGCCTTTGGCCCAGAACACCTTCTGCCCTTCCCACCCTTCATCCATCTGGCTTCATGCTGCTTGTCCTGCATGGACTTAACTCAACATCACCTCCTCTTAAAGATGCTGTCTACACTGGCCTCCTTCCACTCTGACTTAGGTGTTGTTCTTCTGTATTCTTCTTTGATCCCATAGCACTCTGCTCATACCTCAATGCTCTTATTAACTAAGTAGAAATATCTCATTTTCTTGTCCATTTTTTTTAGTGTATAGTAGATACCCTATATGTTTGTTTAATAAGGAATAAATGAAGGGATGAATGGAAGAAATGTTTATTTTTGCCTGGGGCAGTTGGAAAGTTCCTACATTTGGATTGTCTAGAAGGATGGGTAGGTGTTTGTCAATAGAGGAACAAAGAAGGGGATTGTAGGTAGAAAGAACTGTGCATGACAAAGACAAGAAATGAAAACACTTGGCGAGTAGAGGGAGGAGTTAATGTTTTGCTGTATAGTGAGACAAGTGGATGAGATAAAGTGGAATCAGGTGGGTAATAGAACAGTGTTGGACAGGTCAGGTGAGATTAAATTATGAAAGGCTTTTGAAGCTGGAGTAAGCAGAAAAGAAATCATTGTTACTTCTTAGGTAAGCAACAGATGTAATTGAAATGGATTATGTGTTTACAAACAATAGAAAAGATAAACACATGTATCATTTCTTTGTGAACTCTGACTCCATAAAGCTCAGTATACTTTGAAAAGTAAGAATAGGCATAAGCTCTTGGGTACTCTTTTGAGAAACATTGCATAAATAAATTGATGGATGGAGAGAAAGATAGAAGGTTCATGGGTAGATTTGTGGCAAAATTTTTATGATTTGCATGTGCATATGGGAACCCCAGACGTGTTAGTATTCAATTGGCCATTAATGTGCCCTTTGGGATTAAAATTTTTGTTTCTAATCTTCTGATATCTTTGACAATAAAGTTTCAGGCATCTGGAGACTAAGTGCTATTGTATCAAAGCCACTGACTCCCAGGGATAAATTAAAATTCTGGAACTTTTAGGAATAGTCCAGGGAAAACATTTTCTACCTTAGTTTGGGAGGCAGATCATAAATATTCTTTACACTTAAACAGGTATCATCATTGCTGGTACATTTCCCTATTGTTTACATGTTTGAAGATGTATCCATTCATTTATCTAGGCAACATTAAAATGGCTCCCATTTATTTGACAAATACTATTTTTCCAGCTCCATATTTAATACAGATATTTTGACCTAAAATTATGTGAAGAAAGGATTGAGTCTGAATTGGGGTCTATAAGTCATTATGCATTTCTGTATAAGGTGTTTAGTGTTTTGTGAGAGGTGAGATAATTATAGACAGGTGTATATGTAGCAAGTCTATCTATGTGAATACCAAAATTGGGGTATTCATCAGTAATCAAATGTATGATATTTTGCCCATCGAACCTTAAATCATATAGCTCAAGAGTTGGCAATTTTTCTAAAAAGGGCCAGATGGTATACATATTGGGCTTTGTGGGCTATACGATACCTGTTACAACTTCTCGCTTCTGTCATTCCAGGGTAAGCAGCCATGTACAACATGTAAATGAATAAGCATGGCTGTGTTCTAATAAAGCTTTATTTATGGATACTGAAATTTGAATTTTGTATGATTTTCACATATCATGAAATATTATGCTTTTTATTCTTTTCAACCATTAAAAGACCTAAAAAACATTATCAGCTCATGAGCCATACAAAAACAGGTGGCAAGCCAGATTTGGCCCATGAGCCAATGTTTGCTGATTCCAGACAAAGATGATCATCTTTGCATCTAGAATCATTTTCTGGATCTGCCTGATGGATCTACTTCCAAGTTGCCTGGATGAGAAGCATCCCTTCCTTGGAAACCAGTTTTTACTTAAGTATTGATGAGAATGATTCTCACACCAACTACTAATTACCTTTTACAACAGGTGGTTTTCCATGTGGTGCAAACCAAGGAATGCATTGTGAATCACAGAGGGAAGGTGGTGTGGGAAATCCTTACTTTCAAACTTTCCTAGCCTCAACTGCTTCCTCTCCCTCTTCACTAACTCATGTTACAGCATCAGACTTTTCAGGAACTGATGCCAGCCAGGGCTCCTGGAAGTAGGTAGAAGCAATGGAAAGTAACATTCAGCAGGAAAAGGGTGGCCCCTGTATCCAGGTTATATCTTGGAATAGATGTTTTCCTTTTTTTCCCAAGAACTGCCAGTAAGCTAGGAATGCAAGTTGCACTGATGGAAATGCCAGTCCTAGCAGCTGTGACCAACAGCATGCTTACCTTTGGTAGAGATTTTAAAAATATATATGTACATTCACACATAAGTATGTATACATGTACTCATGTACAGGAGGTAGGTTGTAGTCAGAGTCTGGGATATAAAATGATAATTAAGCAGTATCCTTGGGACCAGTATCTGGAAGGGAGGAAAAAAGAAGCAATACTCATGTACAGGAGGCAGGCTGTAGTCAGAGTCTAGGATATAAAATGATAATTAGGCAGTATCCTTGGGACCAGTATCTGGAAGGGAGGAAAAAGAAGCAATAGGGAGTAGAGGGAGAAGTTGAGCAGCTGTGCAGGCCCAAAGACAAAGACCCTGTGGGGAGCTCTGTAATTAGAATTGTCCATCAGAGTTGTCCCACGTTGGGCCAGGATAGGCACATCTTTATGCTCTCATACTAATTATGTCATTAGATTGAGAGCCACCCAGGAAGGGGTATGACCTTATGTGAGGCTGTTCTCTGCAGTTGGCTGACAGCTGAAGGCTCTCTACTGACTACTCACAGACTAGGCTACAAGTCCTTTAATGAAGAATTCTGTTTCTCTATCCCTTAACTCTCTGTCCATCTGTCCATCAATCCATCCATTCATTTATCTATATATCGATCAGTCTACTGTGTGCGTGTGTGTGTGTCCTAGCATAGTGCCTAGCTCTTGAAATAATTTGCTGGAAGGACTAACTATAATTAATGTCTGACGAGGCATCATAGCTAGTTATAAGTATTTGTTTTGTTTTTATTACTTAGCATGAAATTTATCTTTGGGCAGTTTATCTTGAGATTAGTGAGTTTGTGATAAAGTTCTTTTTTATTGCCTTTATTGATTTTCTTTTTCATATCTGGACTACACTATTTTTTTGAAACAAACATGGCTGTTTTGACAATTTTTTTTGTTTGTTTACAAGTTACTGTCATTGTTGACTACATCTTCGCTTGGAGTGATCATTTATTAGATGCCCTCGTGTCCCACCTCTGCTATCACTGACAATGAAATCAGGTAGCTGACCCTAAATTGTCTATTATTTCGCTCTCCTCTTTGCCCTTGTCATCCAATATATCTCCAGGCTCTGCCAACTTTACCTTAGTATGAGTTTTCAGATTTTGGCATCTGCAATATCTGCCTAAGGCTAGGTTCTACTTATCTTACACTTAAAATATTTTAATGGCCTCTGGCTTGTTTTCTTGGCATTTGTGGAGATACCTTACATCCAGCAACAGATTCATTTTCAAGAGGTTCTAATAGTTTTACTTTCTCTGGGTGCTGCCCTGGCTCTCACTGGCCTTTTCTTAAGGTCCCCCTCCTGTCACTGCTGCCTGTTATTCTTATGTCCTGGGCTCACCCCTTCTCTTCAGCCAGAGCCATACTGGCCTCCTAGGAAGACACACTGGTTTTCCCTTGAGTTCTGTACAGTTGCTGTTCCCTCGGTTTGAGATTCTGCTCTCCCTGTATCTCCGCGGGGCTCTTTCCCTCCCTACACTTAGGACTCTGATAAAATTCCATTTTCACAGACCAGCGTTAACCATCTGCCCAAAGAAGCCAGACCCATTTTTTTTTAATTAATTAATTAATTTTATTTATTTTTGGCTGTGTTGGATCTTTGTTTCTGTGCAAGGGCTTTCTCTAGTTGCAGCGAGCGGGGGCCACTCTTCATCGCGGTGCTCGGGCCTCTCACTGTCGTGGCCTCTCTTGTTGCAGAGTACAGGCTCCAGACGCACAGGCTCAGTAGTTGTGGTGCACGGGCTTAGTTGCTCCGCTGCATGTGGGATCTTCTCAGACCAGTGCTCCAACCTGTGTCCCCTGCATTGGCAGGCAGATTCTCAACCATCGCGCCACCAGGGAAGCCCAGACACATTCTTCTCTATTCTCTTACCCTTCCTTATTTTTCTCCGTGGTATTTATTAGTATCTAAAAATATTTTATATACTTATCACTTGATTTTTTTCATCTTCCCACATTACAATGTCACCCACAAAAACAGGACCTTTGTCTATCTCCTTCGCTGTTTATCCTGTGTCCTTGCACTGACAAAGGTCAAAGATCAAAAGGGCAAAGATCCTTACACTGACTCTCTAGGAAATTATACATTTTGATAAAATTATACATTAAAATTTTTTATTGAAGTATATTTGATTTACAGTGTTAGTTCCTGGTGTACAGCAAAATGATTTGGTTTATATATATATATTTTTTTATCATATTCTTTTGCCTTATGGTTTATTACAAGATATTGAATATAGTTCCTTGTGCTATACAGTAGGACCTTGTTATCTTTTTATATATAGTAAGATTGTATCTGCTAATCACAGACCCCTAACTTATCCCTCTGCCAGCTCCTTCCCCTTTGGTAATCATGTTTGTTTTCTATGTCTGTGAGTCTGTTCTGTTTTGTAAATAAGTTCATTTGTGTCATATTTTAGATTCCACATATAAGTGATATCATATGGTATTTGTCTTTCTCTCTGTGACTTACTTCACTTAGTGTGATAATGTCTAGGTCCATCCATGTTGCTGCAAATGGCATTATTTCATTCTTTTTATGGCTGAGTAATATTCCATTGTATATATGTACCACATCTTCTTTACCCATTCCTCTGATGACGGACATTTGGGTTGCTTCCATGTTTGGCTATTGTGTAAATAGTGTTGCTATGAACATGAGGGGGGGCATGTGTCTTTTAAAATTATAGTTTTCTCTGGGTATATGCCCGGGAGTGGGATTGCCAGATCATATGGCAACTCTGTTTTCAGTTTTTTAGGAACCCCATACTATTTTTCATAGTGGCTGCAGCAATTTACATTCCCACCAACAGTGTAGGAGGGTTCCCTTTTCTCCACACCCTCTCCAGCATTTGTTATTTGCAGACTTTTTAATATTGGCCATTCTGACCAATGTGAGGTGTTACCCCATTGTATTTTTGATTCGCATAAAGTTAAACATTTTAATAATGTATGTAAAAGCACTTTAGAGCATTTAAAGTATACCCAAAAAAGAATATTAGTCCTTGATTTTGTGCAGTAGTACTGTACCCTGGAATACTTCTCACTCTCCTCACTTCCAAGCCATGTATCTTCTTTCCTTCCAAGCTCAGCCTAAGGCTAGGCTGTTCTCCATTAGACCTTTCTGTTGCTGTATTTTAGGAGCCCAATAAATAGTGCCTGCTTCCCTGCCCATATTCTGGGCAGGTGGAGACACAAAACATAGCAGTCAGACTGCTGAGACCACATTACCACCATTATTACTGGTGAAGGCTATGCTGGAAGATGGGGTTTAGATCTGCAGGCAAATGTGCTACCCAGTGCAGAGCACTCAAAGTAGACACGCTCACCTGCGTGGCCATAGGCAGCACTTGACTGGGCCAGACCCCTCCTCTGTTGTGAACAGCTTACCTTGGCGGCACAATGGAGAATATTTCCCTTAACATATTTTTCCATATAAGCCCATATTTTTACTTTTAAAGTGGATTGAGCTGAATTGCATACAGCTTGAAGGCAATGGTTGGGTCTTCTGGTACCTGCAGGGATGCTATGCTGTCATTGCAGTTGTCAGCAGTTCTGATAGTATTCTTTACAATACTACCACTCTGTTATCAGCCTGACAGATGTATCTCATTTTTGTCTTGAAAAATGAACATAATCCGTTTGTGGGTTTATGTGTAAATCCACAATGACTACTCATTATCAGTTGATGTTTATTCTGAGTGACACAAATGGGGAATGTATTACCTAAATTACTCTGAGTTCCAATTACACAACTCATAGATCTTCATAAATAAAAATATGCACTGATTTGCAGTCCAGGCATATTTAGTAAGTGATCTGATTAGCAAATATCAGTAAAGAGATAGGCAATAAGACATTTGTTTCAGTCAGAATCAGTTAGGGTATGGAAACTAATAACCTCCAAATCTCAGTGGCTTAAAACAAAGTTTTCTTTCTCACTTTTGTCCTCACCCACTGAAACACTGCTGGCTCCTGTGATAGGAGGAAGAAAGTGATCTCCTAGCAGCAAACGTGCAAAATGCTTGTCATACCTTCCACTCACAGCACAGTGCCAGAGCTAGCCACATAGCTCTACTCAACACAGGGGTCCAACTCGCATCCTCCTAACATGTCCCCAGGTAGTGGACAGCTAGAAATACTTGGTAAAGGGCATTAGGGACTACATCAGCATTGTAGCATATGTAGCATGTGAAGCATATGACTACATTGAATCAGAGACTAAAGCAGACTATGTTGTGGCTAAAAGCATCTGGACCGTTTACCAAGCTTAATGAAAGAGTTTCATTCAATGACAAAAAAAATAGCAATTGCTATTGGGCAAAGTTCTCAATATGTCTGAATAACTTAAAAGAGCTTTTACTAGGGAACCGCTGCTCTATCTTCAATGAATAATAATATTTTCAATAATGATGCAAAAAGACACTACCTGGGACCTGTATTTACCTATTTTTAAGTAACGTACATTCTGCAATTAAGGCATATTTTATTGATATTTTTAAACTGGGAGGTTTTTTGTTCCAGAGTTAGAGTTAAATTATCAAGAAAACTATCAAAACATATATGGCACTGATATCCAGCTCTACATTTTCCATTCCCCTTAGGACTCCTTAGGACTTAGGCGTGTCCTAAAATTCCATTTTCTTGAATCTCAGTGAGACAGAGTCACCTTTCTTCCTCATTTTCCATTAAGTCACTCATTAAATTTCTCATTTGAATCAATAAGAATGCTACTTACAGGGGCAAACCTTAGGTTATGAAGGCAAATAAGAAGTAAGTGGAATATTCTAGACTAGCTTTGTTGATAAAGTGAATGTACCATGAGCATAGTTTGCAAAGATGGATCACTTCACAGCCCAAGGTAGAGTAAATGTTTTTATAGACAGCCACATGGCAACAAGAGTTGGTATCACATTCACAATACCTAAAGATGCTAACATGAAAATGTCTCTCCCTCTGAGATAAAGTTCTTTAATATAATTTAAGAGAAATTCTACTTGATATTTTTCTGGTTCTTCTAACAAATATGTTATGTTATAGTCCTTTTTCTTACCATAATAGCAAGCCAATGGAAATGGAGTCATCTTATTAGATGTAACCCAAGTGTTTTGTCAGCCTGGAGTCCAGACCTAAAAGAGTTCCTAGTCCACTATTCCCTCTATACACTTGATAACTCCCATCTGTACTGCCTGTGACAGACTGGGTGTTTCTCCTCTGGTCATTGTTTACAATCCCTTCCTCAATCCCACATGCCAAGTGAATGCTTCCGTTTCCTTCTGCTGGAGTCTCTACACATGTCTGGGCTGCCTTCATGGACATGGTCTAAGGAGCTCAGGCTTTCTTTGCTCTGACACTTTGGGGGCACAAGTTGTAGTACCTGCTCTTCAGGGCATGGGCACAAATGCTTGCCAGCACCATCTCTCTTCCTACAGATTTTCAGGCATGACATCAAGGGCCAAGCCCCAGGGGATATAGATCAAGCTTCTAAATCCTTTCTCTAGGATGGAGGTGAGGGGCAAACTCTTCAGCATTCCCTATGGAGTGGGGCATATGGCACAGTTTATCCAAAAAACCCTTTGTTAATCTCCAAACCTACCATTTTGAACCTCAGTATGGGAATCAATTTTATATCTTCAGTATGACTGAGGGACCAAGTCATCATTTTTCCCCATGGTCTTGTTTTCTTATCCTGGAAGGTAAGGAATTAAGGCTTCAGGCAAAACTGAGACTGAAATAATTACATTTTGATATCTTTACTGTGCTGACATTTATTCTCAAATCTGTCTACAAGTGAACATAGAATGAAACTGAACATAGAGTGAAAACATGCATCTCTATAAATGGGTTACATATTGCACTAAGTGTAATTTTATTGGTTACTACAGTTGCTCATATTCCCAAACAAGTTGCAATCATGTTACCACCTGTCTTCATTTTATGATCCACATTATTTTTTTTTTGCTCATCCATACTGATATATATGTAATTCAGTGACAAGGGATGGCAGCCTCCCTTTAACACATGAGCATTGTACCCTTGGTCTGTACATTCCCCATGTGCAGGGAAGACGAGTAGAGTGGTTTAGAAGAAATGCCCATCATTCCCTCCCCCACTGTCAATCTCTATTGGACATACAGCAGATGTCCACGCTGGTCTCTTTGTTCATCCCCCAACACATTTATTGCTATTATACTATGGTATGGATATAGGTATGGATATGGTTAACTGATAGTTAACAACTACTGCTGGTTAATAAGATAAGGCCTAGCCAGTCTGTTTGTCTATAGAACTTATTCTGGAGAACAGGGCCATGTGAGTATAGTACTGGTAGGATGACACAACAAAACAGCAAGTCATGTCAGTAGTTTTGTAAAAAAGGAAATGCTCACATTAGCTACTTATGAAGTTAATTGGTTACATTTTCCACTTTTCACTTGGCTGTTTGCTGTTTGTTTGCTGTGTGTATAGCCAAAGTAAGCACCTGAGGAGTATTTTCTGCTTTTTGTTCAGTTAGAACCACAGATATTTGTGCTAGACTGTATACTAAAGATCATCAATCCAGTGATGCCCTGTTGAAGCATGAAGACCTTTTTAAATGTCAACATAGTTGCTACTGTATTTTTTGTATGTGCAACAAAATTAAAAATAAGCAATTAGGATTACATCAAACTAAAAAGCTACTGCACAGCAAAGGAAACAATCAACAGATTGAAAAGGTAACCTACAGAATGGGAGAAAATATTTGCAAACCATATATCTGATAAAGAGTTAATATCCAAAATATATAAGGAACTCCTACAAATAAATAGCAAAAACCAAATAAACTGATTTAAAAATGGGCAAAGAAGCTGAATAAACATTTCTCCAAAGAATGGCTCCAAGGGATGGCTATTTAACAACAAATAAGATAAATGTTAGTGAGGATGTGGAGAAAAGAGCACCCTAGTACAATCTAGATGGGAATGTAAATGGTACAGTCACTATGGGAAACAGTATGAAGGTTTCTCAAAAAACTAAAAGTAGAGATACCATATGATCCAGCAATCCCACTTTTGAGTATATATCTGAAAAATTGAAATCAAGATCTTGCAGAGATATCTGAACTCCCATGTTTACTGCATCATTATTCACAATAGGCAAGACCTGGAAACAGTCTAAACGTCCATCAACAGATGAATAGATAAAGAAAATGTAGTGTGTGTGTGTGTGTGTGTGTGT